>NC_056582.1:16354761-16462261 GCF_018340385.1 Cyprinus carpio | reverse complement strand
TATATAGATGATCTTTAGATGAAATGTTTGAGCTTGACATGCAGTCAACACTAACATTTTTGTAAAAATTGGAATGAGATTTCGGTCAGTTTAGTAATTCTCACAAAAAATGATTTGATGCATAAGGTTTAAAAAATGAACTGAACACCCTTATACTCTGCCTTTGTCAAACTATGTAGTTTCTGCAGCCATTCCTGATGATTTAAAATCTGAAGACCCCCCTGAGAACAAACTGAATGGAGAGAAAGACGCAAGGGACAACACGGACGAGTTCCACAGAGATGACAAGAACAGCATCAAGACTCGGTTCATGTTTAACATCGCAGATGGTGGATTCACAGGTGAGTTGTAGTCTTATTGACGACGTTCTGATTTGCTGTCTCGCTTCAGTGTGCATCAACGCATGGACACTTACTGTATCATGGACTGCAGACTCAAAATTCAGTGTGAATGATAGCAGAGATACCGAGTGTTTATGTGTGTTCAGAATTACACACGCTGTGGCAAAACGAGGAACGTGCAGCTGTATCATCTGGGAAAATGTACGACATCTGGCACCGTCGCCATGACTACTGGCTGCTGGCTGGCATTGTAACGTATCCTCACTGTTCTTTCTATGGCACATTTGAGCTGTTTTATTATTCCTTTAATAATAGATCTTATCATTTTTCTTTTTCTGTTGGTTTTGTTCTTTCTTTTCTTTCCTTTTGATTTAGTTTTTCTTTCAGACCTTCATGTAGTTGTGAATATATATGAGTGTGATGTGCAAGTTTGAATAAATGGAATTGGGAATTAGAACTGCATCATTTTATTTCATTCATATAAGTTACAATACCGTTCAAAAGTTTGAGGTAGGTAAGATTTTTTTTATATTTTTAAAAGAAGTCTTTTATGCTCCAAGGCTGCATTTATTTGATCAAAAAAAAAAAAAAAAAAAAGAAAAGAAAAAAGTAATATTATGAAATATTATTACAATTTGAAAGAACCGTTTTCTATGTTAATGTATTTTAAAATGGAATTTATTCCTATAATGACAAAACTAAATTTTCAGTAGCCATTATTCCAGTTTTCATTGTCACATGATCCTTCAGATTTCATTGTAATATTTTGGTGCTCAAAAACTTTTCTTAACATCAATATTCTGTAATTAAATATTAAATAATAATAAAGAATAATTAAATATTATCAATATTCTGCCTACCATTTTTGTGGAAACAGTGATTCTTTGATGAATAGAATGTTCAGTTTTTATTTAAAAGAACAGCAATTATTTGAAATATAAATAATTTGTAACATTATAAATGTCTTTACTTTTTGATCAAGTTAATGCATCGTTGCTGAAAAAGTATTAATTTTTAATAATCAAAAAAATACTGACCCAAAACATTTAAACACTAGTGTGTTACTTCCTTTTTCGATGTGTGTGTTTTTTTTAAATAGTTCACCCAACTTATTCTTTAAAGTGCTGTTCCCTTTCATAGGTTCTCTCTACACTGCGAGATCGTCGCTATGGGAAAACCTTCTGTGAAGCTCTTATACCATCATGCCATTTTATTGGCCAGTAGTGCTTAGCACCACCCCAAGAAATACGTCTTGTATGCTCATATAAGCGTGCTATGCGCGATTTCATCAGATTTCTTTTCCTTCAGGAAGCAGATTATCTGTTGCCTATAGGAAAGAGTTTTTGTCATATTCTTTGCTACTTTTCAGAGCTGTAACTCTATCCACTTCGGGAAAGGATCGCCTTCTTTCAGCGAGATTCTTCCCACGACGGTGCATCCTTGGGAGGTCCCGGCTTTGAGTCAAGAGATTTTGCACTCCTAGAGAAAAGGCCTCCTTTGCGGCACCAGGGCATCTGGATTTTGAATTACGTGTATGATTGGCTGATATTAGCTCAATCACAGTATTAGGTAGGGTGGCCATATGCGCCGTTCATACGGGACATGTCCCGGCCAGGATTTTACTATTGCCTAAAATATCCAGGTTTTGGCTGTTTGCACTGTGCAGGTCGCTCATTCACGAGAGCTATAGAGAGCAGAGCAGACGGTTCCTTATGCTTTCGAATCACTGTCGCACCTACTTTGGTTTCTTTTTTAATCGGTGCGCAGCGATGCTTCAAGTCAAATGAACAAATAAAACACGTGAGCATATTTGCATCGTTTTGATCGTTCCCTGTAGATCTCACCTTCTCACGTGCAGCCCCAGGATTGGTCGATTATGTACAATACCCACATGTTATTGGTCAAACTGCTTTGGATGTTTTAGGCAATATTAAAATCCTGGCCAGGACGTGTCCCATATGAACGGCGCATATGGCCACCCTAGAATTAAGTGATAGCTCATCGAGCCTTGGTACTCGGTCATTTGAGGTGCCTAGGATTACAAGTATACCTACAGTAGAGTGTGTTGCTGCCACGTCAGCAAACAACTTTTCTAGGTGTGGACTTGGATTCTTGCACAATGCGGGCACATCTGTCTCCTGCACATGTTCAGTCATTACAGACCTGTCTGAGTCAGTTCAGAGCTTCTAGTCCACATGGGTTAATGCAGCAGACTTATGGGAGCAGCCATCTGGGTACTGAAACTGGGCCAACACCACCAGCATTGGGCCACAATCAAACCGACGAGAAATGAAAAACTTAGCCAGTACTGGCCCGAGTCTAGGTACTGAAACTGGGCCAACACCACCGGCATTGGGCCACTCGTCTGTGTGATTTTGGCCCAATGCCGTTGGTGTCAGCTCAGTTTCAGTACCCAGACTCTGGCCAGAACTGGCTAAGAGTACCATATTGGTTGGTGTGATTGTGGCCCAATGCTGATGGTGTCAGCTCAGTTTCAATACCCAGACTGGGGCCAGTACTGGCTAAGTGTACCATTTTGGTTGGTGTGATTTAGTTTTTTATGTGTGTTAAAATGGAGTATTTAATGAGTGTTAAGTAGATGGGTTTTTTTTTTAGCAATAGCCAAAAAAACATTGTATGGGTCAGAATTATCGATTTTTCTTTTATGCCTAAAATCATTAGGATATTAAGTAAAGATCATGCTCCATGGAAGATATTTTGTAAATTTCCTACCGTAAATATGCATTGTTAAGAATTCATTTGGACAACTTCAAAGGCGTATATATATATATATATTTATATATATATATATATATATATATATATATATATATATATTTTATCTAATTTTATCTAACTATATATATATATATATATCTACTGTGCAAAAGTCTTAGGCACGTTAGTATTTTCACCCCAAAAAACGGTGTTTGGCCAGTTATTTATATCTTTTGCTGTAGTGTGTTAGTAGGAAATAGTTTACAATTTCAAACATTCATTTTGCCATTAATTGTAATACGTTTTGTTTTTTTCTATGCACAAGAAGTCTGACAGCAGCCAGTGCTCCACGCAGAGGTTTGATCTCACCATCATCCAGTCTGTCTGGAATGACATGAAGAAACAGAACAAACTGAGAGCGACTAAATCCAGAAGAAATGTGGCAATGTCTCCAAGATGCTTGAAGAAACCTACCGGCAAAGCTACAGTACTATGAAAAGTTTTAGGCACTTGTGTAAAAATGCTGTAATATGAGGATGCTTTCAAAAATAATGTGATAAATAGATTTGATTTATCAGTTAACTTCAATTAACTAAATCAAATCAACAGTTGGTGCGACCACCCTTTTTGTTTAAAACAGCTTTTGTCTTAGGTACAGTTGCACATAGTTTTTCAGGTATCTTTGCAGGTCAGTTTCTTGAAGTTTCTTGGAGATGTTGCCACAGTTCTTCTGGATTTTGTCTGTCTCAGTTTGTTTTGTTTCTTCATGTTATTCCAGACAGACTGGATGATGGTGAGATCAGACCTCTGTGTGGAGCACTGGCTGTTGACAGAGTCCTTGTGCATACAAAAATTTCACTGGATTATTACAATTAATGGCAAAAGGAATGCTATTTTCTACTGACACACTACAGCAAAAGATATAAATAACAGGTTTAAACAAGTTGGGTGTTTGTGTGTTTTTTTGTTGGTGAAAATACTAATGGCCTAAGACTTTTGCACAGTACTGTATATATACTTACACTTATACAGAATTACAACTTCTAAAATATGTGATACAATAAGGGGAACAGACAATGACACGTATGATAATTCAGACAATCTCAGACTGATAACATGAATGGTAACTCTGGTAAATGTTAATATTTGGAACATACCTTTGGAAGAATTTGTTTGCATTCTGGCCCGCTCTTTTCTTCCCCCATCTCTGTCCAAAGTAAGCAGCAGCCATCTTTTGATGAACTTTTAAATTTCTCCATTTGATGCACTGGTACTTGCATTTCTTTGATAAAAAAAAAAAAAAAGGCCAGTCGCAATACTATTGGCCAGTGGTGTCAAACACAGTTACCAAATGTGGCTAAATGTGCCATGTCTCAGGCCAGATCTGCACATCCAAAGCCTAGCCAAATCTGGCAACCATTACTGGGCCAGAGCTAGCTCACTTTTGGTGCCACTCCCAGAACACAGCTGAATGAGCCGACAGTCAGCCGCAATTGGCGCGATTGCGCTGGCTACCTGGTAAGGTACGTGAAGGCCTCATGGAATATCATTCCCATAGCGATGGCTTCACAGCGTAAATGAACCTATGAAAGGGAACGTCTAGGCTGGTTCCCTGAATAGGGAACGAGAAGCTGCGTCACCGGCCTTTCCCGTGCATCTCAATTTATCCAGAATCATGCACCTCTATTTTGCACACAAACAGCTCTTAATTTTTGTTCATGGTATCTAGCTGCAACTATATGTTTTGCAAAAGGACACAGAATAAATTGTTTGATATTTAAATGTTTGACTTCATTTTTTTTTTACCACATGGGTAACAAAACTGGGAATCGGTAAGTCGAAATCGGAATTGGAACTGATAAAATTCAAACAATATCCAACCCTAGTAAAACCTTTTCAGTATATGAAGTGAAACCTTAACCAGCTACTCACAGACATGGCTATGCCCGGTGGCAGGACATTCAGAATGACCCACGGTATGCCATCCTCAATGAGCCTTTCAAGACTGAAATGCACAAAGGGAACTACTTAGAAATGAAGAATAAATTTCTCGCCAGACGTTTTAAGGTACAAGTTATGTGTTTTATTTTAATTAATTAAAGTGATCTTTTATATTCACACATTCTTCATTCACATTTTAGCTCCTGGAACAGGCTTTGGTAATTGAGGAGCAGCTACGGCGCGCCGCATACCTGAATATGACTCAGGATGCCAGTCACCCTGCCATGGCCCTCAACACACGTTTCGCAGAGGTGGAGTGCCTGGCTGAGTCCCATCAGCACCTCTCCAAAGAGTCACTTGCTGGTAACAAGCCAGCCAATGCTGTGCTGCACAAAGGTGATTTTCTAAAAACATAAACACCCTGATGCTTGGAACTGCCCCATGTTTCTTGCTGTTAACCACAGCAGCTTTATAAACCAAACATAAACTAAATGTATATTACTGTTCAAAAGTTTGGGGTTGGTAAGATTTGTTAATGTTTTTGAGAGAACTGTCTTATGCTTACCTTAGGCTGCATTTATTTGAACTACAGTAAAAACAATAATACTGCAAAATATTACAGAATATAATAACTGTTTTCTATTTTAAAATGTTATTTATTTTCCTGTGATGGCAAAACTGAATTTTCAGCAGCCATTACTTACAAGATCCTTCAGTAATCATTCTAATATGCTGATTTGCTGCTGAAGAAACATTTCTTATTATCAGTGTTGAAAACAGTTGTGCTGTTTTTTTTTTTTTGTAGCATTCTCTAATTGAAAAAAAAAAAGCTTTTATTTGAGAAATATTTTATAACATAAATGTCATTTTGTCACCTTTGATCTCTTCATGTATCCTTGCTGAATAGAAGTATTAATTTCTTTCAAAAACAAAACAACAAAAAACTTACTGACGCCAAACATTTAATTGGGCATGTTTAAACTATCAGTTTTTATGGTCACTGGTATTGTTTTAGTGTTGAATCAGCTGGAGGAGCTGTTAAGCGATATGAAGGCTGACGTGACGCGGTTGCCCTCCATGCTTTCGAGGGTCCCACCGGTCTCTGCCCGGCTCCAGATGTCAGAGCGGGGCATCCTTAGCAGGCTCACCACCCGGGGCAACGAGCCGCCACCTCAGCAGGTCAGCATGACATGTCTTTTGCCATATGTGTATCCATATAAGATGAATAATAGATGAGCCTCATGTGGATGAACCTTCATGTAAGAATGTTTTGTTTCATCTCCTCTCAGCCTTTCCCTCAGGGCTCTTTCGGCTGTTCTCAGATGTATAATAGCAGTTTTGCCGGAGGTTTCCGTGGACCTGGAGGCACAGCGATGGTGAACTACAGCCAGATGCCCCTGGGGCCATACGTCAGCGGTTAGTGGCCTACATTAGCCTCGAAATGAAGAGCACATAATAAATTCCTATTGCATCAACTTCTGTCCAAGAACTGCCCACTTAGAAAGGAAGAGTCCACCTGAACAACATTTAAATCAACCAGCCAAAGTTTGACTAGTGCATAAATAGCAACATTAATATCTAGTTTACTACCAATTCAGGCGAATTCAGTGAATAGTTTTTTTTTTTTTTTTTTTTTTTTTTTTAGTTTAGTTATTGTACACTAAAATGAAAACTACTGAAAAAATAAAATAAAATTACTAATTGAAATAAGTTGAAATACTTAAGGTACCAAAACTGAAATAAAAATGAAAGCTATATAGAAATAAAAATTACAAGCACATAACAAAATCACTAAAAGGTAAACCAAAATATGAGGGTAATAAAGCTAATTCAAAATATAATAAATTCTGTAATAGTACATATACAGTATATAACTAATACTAAAATAACACAAGCAATCTTGCTTGTGTTCAGTCTAGGGAAAGCAGTGTGAGAACAAGACTTATCCACTGTGAAAGTAATTAAATAGTTTTCATATATGGAAATATAATGCTGCTGTTCTATAATGCTTCTTTTTAGTGTCCTCAAACGGACCTCCGGCCCTCACCAGCCACCTTGAGAAGAAGTCCAGTGATGCTCTGCGAGATGTGGCCACCCCTGATCTGAAATCAGGCAAACCTAGCGATGTTATATGCATTGAGGACTAGCCCGCAGCTGTTCCATCCTCTTTCTATACAATACCTACAGACAAAACCGTGGAGAACTCCAAATGATGAATATTAAACAGCAAACCTTATCAGTTGCACTTTTGTCTTTCAGAATCTGTACATGTACGCGCCTGTAAGTTTTATTCGGTAGAGTTCAGTTTCTCTTTTATTCTTTTTTAACTTCTGCGATACGATTGTCTTGATCAATCAAGGAAAGACTAAGGACGCTTATGACGAGGGCACCACTGTTCTGACAGTCCTCTGAGCTTAGCTTTTGGTTTTAATTAGAATTATTATTTTTACATCATGGCTTGTTTTTCTTGATGGCCATGAAGAACATTTTCATCTCTGCTAACGTTGAGCCATCTGGAGTTGCAATTAGTTCCTGGCCAGTTCAAGCACCGGATGTTGCACCTCTGCAGCCTGTGCTTTGCTCCCGGCTCTACTCATGGATTGTGTATTGTTGCTACCCCTGCAGGTTATTGCTGTGTAGTGCACCTAAACACAGAGTAGTGCAATGACTGTCATTTTCTCTGGAAAACTTCAGATAATTTTACAGTTTGTCAGCACTAATATTTGATATTTGAATTGTACTGGATTGTTTTTAGTTTACATTCCTCTTTAAAAAGAAAAAGAGTGTTCTCCATGAAGGTTTAAAGGTGTTTTTTTAAAGTTCTGAGACATATAAAACAGTTAAAATTGGTAGTAGCCTAAGAAAAAGCTTATTTACATAGAGTTGGGCTACTTCTTGTTAGATCACATTACGTACTAAATAATACTAACTAAACAAAAATGACAGATTGCACCTTTAAAGGACAGAGCAGTATTAAATCAATGGCAAATGGAATGTTTCATGAGCTAATACTTTGAAAATCTTGTAATGTTTCATTTTAAATGCAACGTGAACTCTATTCACATCATCTGACAAGCTGTTGAATACAAATGAACTTGGTAAAAGATGAAAGATTAAATATCCCTTGATTTGTAAAAAACAGAACAAAATTTATTCATAGTAATTAATTTGGAAAGGAAATGAACGGAGCAAACCCTGTCCACAATTTCTTACGTCTGGAAAATTTTGGTAACATATAAAGCAGTCTCACAATATATATATATTCAGTTGTTTTATGTAAATTCGATTTAAATTAAATTACAGTTTTAAATGTTTCAATTTTCCTGAATATGGCCTGTAGGTGCTTCAACACAATATAAGTTTCACATTTCTGGTACAATGCATTTATGTTTGATTTTACAAAATGAGGGACAACCCAAAATTATATATTATTATATACTATTATTAGTTTATATTCATGCTATCAACAGCATGTCTGGAATATTTCTGTTTATAATTTCTGGAACAAAGTAAATTCTGCTCCACAGGGATATTTGTGCATTGTTTTTACCATGTTCCTCACATTCAGATGCTTTCAATTTGTAAACTTAATTCTCCACATTTTGTATTATTATTATCACATCCTTTTATTGTCAGATGCATTTTGATTGACATTTTGTGAACTGCTGAAAACTTGGACCCTAAGTGCATCAGTTTTACTAAGCCGAGCTTATGGATAGTATTGACATGATTGTTCGGGTGCCATAAGTTTTGTGGATATGGATTGTTTTTGTTTCAATTTGAAATGATATGCCTTGTGTAACTGTTTTTAAGCAGCGCACTTTAAATGGAGACCTGATGTTACCATAGAGAGAGCATCTCCTATGGGCCATTTCAAACGCAGTAGAAACCTCTTTCAATAACTTGTATACTCAGTTTCAGTCTGTGGTATTAGTCATGTTTATTAATGTAAATTAAGTATTTTGTTTGTTTTCTGCATCTCAGCAGCAATGTAAATGGCACTTAAGTGTCATGGCTGACTGTAAACGTGATTGTAGCTTCTTTTGCAGTAGTTTTAACCTGAGGGGTTCAAAATGACCATTTTTGTGTAAACTTCGAATGTGGGGGAAAAAATGCAGTTAAATGTTCACACGCACACTTGCGCTATAGAGAAACCTCAACTGACTTCAATGAAACACAAAGACAGCCTCAAGAGTCAAGGGACCTTAAACCCAAGGTTATAAAGAAAGCCAGCAGCATAAAATGTGTTGTGAAATGAAGTTTTGTTTTAATCCTGTGTGATGAGTTTACACCATTTCATTTGTACTTTTTATCATTTGTACTTAATACAAGATTGATATTAAGCTCAATTTAAATGCAATCAAACTGAAGCCAAACGGAATGTATTTAGTATTTAAAAAGCTTCAGTCTAATATTAGAAGTCTTTTCATTCAAGTACAAACTAGGCTTCAAAAGCTTCCAAAAGACCCTGGTTAAGACAACTTTGTTGCAATGAACACAACATGCAAGATGTCTTCAGATTACTTAGGACCAGAGGGATCTTTGTTCTGGTTTTTAAACAGCTATGAAAAACAGTAAACGGTTATTTTGCAGAGATAAGAACGTAGGAAAACAGACAAGTGAACTACCATCATTTCACTTTATACTCAGTGTATTGTTTAATGTGTTTTAATAAATCCTCTACAATGTGCCCCCCCCTCCCACCTTGTTAAACACACTTTGATTTATGGAAAAAACAAAGGACAGAGACAACAAAGTAAAATTAAACCTTAAGAGTTGGACAGTATATATATATATATATATATATATATATATATATATATATATATATATATATATATATATATATATATATTAACCAGGTTAAATGTTGATTATTAGTAACTCAAACCCCTTTTTCTAAACCTCTCTACCTAACCGTCGATCGCGCGTGTCCTCCACGTTTGTAGTTTTTCTAACATGTTTTATTCTTGTTTGTAGTTCTGGACCGAATCCTTCGCCAAAGCGCAATGGATTATGGGCAGTTTTAGCCATTAGAGTGTGCACGGATCCACACTCAAAAAAACTGACCTGAAATATTAGAACATCCGGGACTTTTGGCATACTCTTTTCATCATACTATGCTTTGGGACACACTTATTCTAATCTCACATACTATTTAGGATGGATGGTATGAACAATGCGGTATGAACAGTGACCTCTCTTATAAGATGGATTTTTTTTTTTCATGGCAAACTCTAAAAAATAGTTCAATCCAAAACTATTGTTTTGTGTAAAACATATTGAACATTAGCAGATAGGCTGTCGATTTATTACATAATAAACCGTTTCCTCTAAAAAACTGTTTATTCAGTGTGGTGAAGCCTCTCCTTCATTGGCATCCATTTAAAAAATGGCCTCTGGTCTCCTTTCCCATGTACTGCCAGACCGGAAGTGTTAGCTTTAGCTTCGGCTAATGGTTGCAGGCTTGCCTTCTTCGCATTAAACTCGTGGCTACGAGAACCAGATGTCGTTCCCTCAACATAAGAAGTCGTGACCACGAGAAATGGATGTCGTTCCCTCACCCTTGACAAAACTAAGTGAACCGAACATGTCACCTCCGTAGATTTCATTTAGAATTTTTTTTGTGTGGGCATTACAAAAAGTACAAAAACTTCATCCCAAGGGCAAGGTGTGGAGAAGAAGAGCAAGGAGAGAAATCAGATTTATTATATAAAGCCTACATTGAGTCTCAAATACTTTCCACACTTGGGCTTCACATATCTTTATTGAAAAGCATTTAAACAATATTATTTTTTCATACTTTTTCAATTAACCATAAATAATTATAGCACATAAACCTGTGGAACAGTTTTTGAGACACTCCTGGTTTACAGGCGGCAGATTATATTAATTTAGGACAGTAAAGAGACCTTTCTACTGACTCCAAAAATAATAAATTAATAATAAAAGATAGATATCAGAAGATGTCCAGGGTCCCTGATCATCTGGTTGAACATACCATAGTCCTGCTCCAAGGAGACATGAGGACTGCTTATGTGGCCAGAGCAATAAACTGCAATGTCCGTAATGTACAGTACTGTAAGAGGCCTATAAGTGCTATGGGGAGACAAGGACAGCTGATCATTCCTGCAATTGCAAACCATGTGTCCCCCCCAGATGCATTTGAGAACTTGCAAGTGCTTTGGTGGAAAAGTGGGGTAATATCTCACAGTGAGAACTGTCAAATCTCCATTTCCATGAGGATGTGATGCACTGTAGTGCTTGAAACAGCCAGTGGCTACACAAGATACTGACTGTAACTTTTGAAATTGACCCCCCTCTCTGTTCAGGGACCTATTCCATTTGTTTAAAAGTAATTAAAACTTCTGTTTAACTTTGAAAAAACCCATTTACCTGTCAAGATATTTGATGGAAATAAAAGCAGTTGAAAGTGGGGACTTCATATGCACACTACAACAAGCAACTGGAGAAACACCCACTAGTGATGTCAAAACAACCTGTAGAGGACACAGAAACTACTTACCCATGATTTTTGCATAACCAGCCTGCAATCACACCTTTAGCCAAGCAGTTGAAGTCCATACAAAATGAGAGCTCTTAAATAATTTAAACTTTGAAACTGATTACAAAACCAGAGAGAACAACAAAAAAAAAAACCCACAGATGAGGTAAATATTACTGTGTCAGTAGACCACATTAAAACCATTGCTGATTTAGACAACCAAAAGAAAAACAAGTTAAGTTTGTGATATTTTTAAAACCATTGCTGATTTAGACAAACAAAAGAAAAAAAAGTTAAGTTTGTGATATTTATTTGAAGTTAGATCAACTATGCAGCTATGACTTCACTTGTTGCAACTGCCTCAACATGCCTGGTGATAAGCGCTCGTTTTGAGTAGTCTGGGGGTGCAGTGGTGCTATATCCTGAAGGTCAGGCTGCTGCGACACAGACTCATAGCTTGAAGCAAGTTGTACATTAGCGGGTTGCTCTAGGGGTTGGGAACCAAAACTGGAAAGAGATGCATAACTTGACTGATCGGGCATAGAAGGGAGCTGGAATCCAGGCTGAAGATACACAGATTGGCCACTGGGCTGGGACACAGACTGGTAGCTGGTTTGTGCTGACTGCACTGGGCCTGGCTTAGTGCTGAGAGACAGGCCACTAGTATGAGGGTCAGGACTGGTAGTTTTTTGTGCCACTGCAGGCCGCTAGGCTGAGAGACTGCTGGTAGCGTGTTTGGGCTGATTGGTACCTGGGTTTGTGCGGCACCTGCAGCGCCACTAGGCTGAGTAGACAGGCTGGTTATTGGGTCAGTCCTAGATTTTTGACCACTAGGCCGCGGCACAAACTGGTAGCGTGGTTGCTGCAGGCCACTAGGTTGGTTTGTGCTGACTGCAGGCCACTAGGCTGAGAGACAGGCTGGTATTGGGTCAGTCCTAGTTTTTGACCACTAGGCCGCGGCACAAACTGGTAGCGTGTTTGGGCTGACTGGTAGCTGGCTTGTGCTGACTGCAGGCCACTAGGTTGAGGCACAGACTGGTAGCTGGTTTGTGCTGACTGCAGGCCACTAGGCTGAGAACAGGCTGGTATTGGGTCAGTCCTGGTTTTGTGCACTAGGTTGAGGCACAGACTGGTAGCTGGTTTGTGCTGACTGCAGGCCACTAGGCTGAGAGACAGGCTGGTATCCGGTCAGTCCTGGTTTTTGGCCACTAGGCTGTTGCATAGACAGGTAGCTGGTTTGAGCTGACTGCAGGCCACTAGACTGAGAGACAGGCTGGTATCCGGTCATTCCTAGTTTTTGGCCACTAGGCCAGCGGCACAAACTGGTAGCGTGTTTGGGCCGACTGCAGGCAACTAGGTTTGGGGCACAGCCTGGTAGCTGGCTTGTGCGACCACTGCAGCCCACCAGGCTGATAGACAGGCTGGAATTGGATTGGTCCTGGTTTTTGGCACCAGCTGACCACAAACTGGTAGCGCGTTTGGGCAGATTGGTAGCTGGTTTGTGCTGACTGCAGGCCACTGGGCTGAGAGACAGGCTGGTATCGGGTCAGTCCTGGTTTTTGGCCACTAGGCCGTGGCACAAACTGGTAGCGCGTTTGGGCAGATTGGTAGCTGGTTTGTGCTGACTGCAGGCCACTAGGTTGAGGCACAGATTGGTAGCTGGTTTGTGCTGACTGCAGGCCACTGGGCTGAGAGACAGGCTGGAATTGGATTGGTCCTGGTTTTTGGCCACCAGGCTGAGCCACAAACTGGTAGCACGTTTGGGGGCAGATTGGTAGCTGGTATTTGTGCTGACTGCAGGCTCACTGAGGCTGAGAGACAGGCTGGTATTGGGTCAGTCCTAGTTTTTGACCACTAGGCCGCGGCACAAACTGGTAGCGTGTTTGGGCTGATTGGTAGCTGGTTTGTGCTGACTGCAGGCCAATAGGTTGGGGCACAGACTGGTAGCCGGTTTGTGCTGACTGCAGGCCATCCTGCTGAGAGACAGGCTGGTATCGGGACAGTCCTGGTTTTTTTGGCCACTAGGCTGTTGCACAGACTGGTAGCTGGTTTGTGCTGACTGCAGGCCACTAGGCTGAGAGACAGGCTGGTATCCGGTCAGTCTGGTTTTGGCCACTAGGCGGCGTGCATAGACTGGTAGCTGGTTTGAGCTGAATGCAGGCCACTAGGCTGAGAGACAGGCTGGTATCCGGTCAGCCCTGGTTTTTGGCCACTAGGCGGTTGCATAGACTGGTAGCTGGTTTGTGCTGACTGCAGGCCACTAGGCTGAGAGACAGGCTGGTATTGGGTCAGTCCTAGTTTTTGGCCACTAGGCCGCGGCACAAGCTGGTAGCGGTTTGGGCTGATTGTATGGTGGTTTGTGCTGACTGCAGGCCAATAGGTTGGGGCACAGACTAGACGGAGCTTCTGCTGAGAGCTTCTGCTGGGCCAATAGGTTGGGGCACAGACTGGTAGCCGGTTTGTGCTGACTGCAGGCCAATAGGTTGGGGCACAGACTGGTAGCCGGTTTGTGCGGACTGCAAGCCACTGGGCTGAGAGACAGGCTGGTAGGGTCAGTCCTGGTTTTTGGCCACTAGGCCGTGGCACAAACTGGTAGCTGTTTGAGCTGACTGCAGGCCACTAGGCTGAGAGACAGGCTGGTTATCCGGTCAGTCCTAGTTTTGGCCACTAGGCCGCGGCACAAACTGGTAGCGTGTTTGGGCCGACTGCAGGCAACTAGGTTGGGGCACAGCCTGGTAGCTGGCTTGTGCTGACTGCAGCCCACCAGGCTGATAGACAGGCTGGAATTGGATTGGTCCTGGGTTTTTGGCCAACAGGCTGAGCGTGGTGGCACAAACTGGTAGCGCGTTTGGGCAGACTGGTTTGTGCTGACTGCAGGCCACTGGGCTGAGAGACAGGCTGGTATCGGGTCAGTCCTGGTTTTTGGCCACTAGGTTGCCACTGGGCTGAGAGACAGGGCCACGAGGCGCGGCCCAAATGGTAGCGGTTTGGCATCTGCAGCCTGGTTTGAGCTGACGTTGTTGGGCCGACTTGAAACTAGGTTGGGCCAGCCTAGGCTGCAGCACTGCAGACAGGCTAGACAGGCTGGTATTGGGTCAGTGAGCAACCTAGTGGTTTTTGCAGGCCCACTCGCGGCGGAGAAGGACTAGGCCGCGGCACAAACTGGTAGCGTGGCTTTGTGCTGACTGCTGCATGGACATGGGCCTAGGTTTGTGGGGCACAGCCTGGGTATGTGCTGCCCCTGCCTAACTGGTAACCAGGTTGTGCTCGGACTGCACCGGAATTGAAAACTAAAAGCCCTTGAACTGGACTGGGCTGATAGACAGGCTGTCTACCTTTCTGTAGGGATAAATGGCTGTCCTGGTTTTTGGGCCACCAGGTCTGCACCGTGAGCCAAGCTGAAACTGGTTCACACTTGGACCCCAAGCAGTTGGGCCAGAAATGAGATTGCCAACTTGTACGAGCTGCATTGGAGTTAGAAGCCAAACTAGGCAGGCCACTGGGCTGAGAGACAGGCTGGTATCGGGTCAGTCCTGGTTTTTGGCCACTAGGTTGTTGCATAGACTGGTGGCTGGCTTGTGCAGACTGCTGGCCACTGGACTGGGCCATAGGTTGGTAGCTTGCCTGTGTGGGTTGCGCACTGCTGGACTGAACTCTGGATTCATACGCCACACTCTGGAAAGCAATGTGCGTACGTGAAAGACCCACAATAAAAGTCAATGCTGCCCTGGCACAAGCTCATATGCCCTGCAATGTTTGTTGATTGGCTTTGTGGGTTGCGATTTGGTTTGCTGAACTGTGGATTTGTAATGTGTGGTATGGATGTAGTGAAGATAGATTGTGTTGATGTAGAGGATTGAAGATTAAGGTTGGTATTTTGGTTTTGTGTGGCCTGGCCTGCTACCAAAGAGCTTGCAGGAAAAAACCAACTTCCAACATCTTACAGTCTACCTTTCTGAGTGTATTTGACATGGTTTTGATAAATGGCTGTTGGGCACTGTACCGCCCACCGCCCAGACTGGTACTGGTGGGGGCTGGCTTGCATCGGCGGCTATAATTTGCTGGTGGCATAGTTTGTTGGGATTCTATTCATTGTCTGCAGACTCAAGAGTTTTAGTCTGAACAAGGTGTAGTTTCTTGTCTATTAGTAATTACTGATTGTCTGCTAGTGTGTTTGAGAGTTTGGCTGAACTGGCTGGGGTACAGACTCACTGTTCACACCATAAACCGCTGTCAAACGAGACTACGGCAGATGCGAGAAGGATGCCCATGCACAATCTAAAAGATATCATGAACCTTGAGAACCAGGACCATGAAGTCGTTGATATTTCTAGCATTGGTGCTATATTGTCACGCCCCTGACAAATCTTGCCACCCTTTTGCTGGAATGGTATAAAAGCCAGGATGCGCGGCAAACTTATGCTCTGCGGGTTAAAAATGGGGTGAGGCGCCAAGGGGGTCACCACTGTGCCTGCAGGTTATAATTATATAAAAACAATTATAATGGTTTCTGTTTTTTAATATGCGGGGTTTAAAAAGGGGGTGAGGAGCCACGGTTCCAGGGGGTAGCCACTGTCGCCTGCAGGTTTATAATTATATTAAAAAATTGTTGTCATCACTGCAATCTGGTCTGTTCCATACCTGCTAATGATGTCAAGATATAAAGGAATCATGTGTTGGACAGAGCCAAAAGAGCCACACTGTTTGAGGGCAGGTTGGATAGCTTACACATTAATTACGAATGGCACTGCCATTATACAACCACTAAGCAACATGAGTGCAGGCAGTGTTTGTTTGATGTATATTGCTTTGACTTATATATAAATAACTGAATGCAGCTGTATGTGATGTTTTTTGTTGTTTGTTGTGTGTGAGTGTTTTAGCTTACACTGCCATATACACCACTAACTGCAGCACTGTAAGGGATATTATTGTATCTTGGATGTTTTATGGTGTCCGATAGGTCTAATTCGCCATAAAATATGGAGTTTTGTGTTTTCACAACATCCTGCAAATGTAAGGGATAAAAAAAAAAAAAAACACCGTAATAAACGTCGAAAAATTTAAGTACGAAAAAATAGACATGTTGATGAACCTGGATTACAGAACTTGACGGAATAAAAACTTACCACTTCCAATTCGACCAGAGACACAGAGACTGAGAGGGGCCAAAGAAATACTGTAAAACAAAAGATTTGATTTTAGTATTTGATAGAAAAAGAACCAGATAAAAATAAAACAAATACTTTAATTTAACATCATACCTTAAGAATCGTATAGTGGTGTCTCCTTTGTCTATACCCGGCTAGTTTGCTTAAAATACACCAGTTTTTTTTATTCCTTTGCGATTTAACATCATACCTTAAGAATCGTATAGTGGTGTCCTCCATATCCAGCTAGAAATACACCAGTTCCTGTTATGTTAGTTTATAATGTATGGAACTTTCATTTACCTGCTGGTTTCTGATAATCAGTTGTCATGGAAACGTGTAATATGCAGTTATTTGGTCCAGGTGTTACAGCTCTGATCATGACAACTACCGTTTCATTCCTGAGTCATGAGAACTACAAACAATGAAGATAAAACAACAACATCAATTGCACACCTTAAATTTTACAGAATATTGAGTTGGGTTTCTTGTAAGGATAATATTATATAGGCCCTGTTTAAACCCTAGTATTAAGATCTGTTTCTGATAGGGGGAAACAATCACCAGTTGTCATGTGTTAACATGCATCTCAAATGTGTCTCTCATGATCTCTTGTTTTTCAGGTTTCTAGTGAAGTGTCTGATTTTGTTATATATATGAGCACATATATCATTCACATCACTGTGTTACTGTTTGAGGATAACAGTTCTTCTAAGTGTACTTTAATATTAATCAAACCTTCTTGTGCATGTGCATGTAAATGTCCATTTCCAAATATTTCGATTGGAGGATTATTGTTTAAAGCTGCAAGTAATATGCAAACTTTATAAGCTTTCTTTAGATCAGGGGATGATTAACAGGTAAGTAGGTGGTCCTTCGCTGATGTAGGGGGAGGAAATTAATATTCACGATAAAGACGACCATTCAGGTGCAGCACCCCTTATGAATATTAATTCCCACAATTCTAGAAATTCTTGTTCCAGCATTTTTGAAACTATAATTATTTAACAAACAATAAAAACACTATAAGTGTTTTTGCTTAATGGGCCACATTCATATTTACATTTCTGTGTAAATGTTTAATAAATCTATACGTACATAATTCACAACTCATATGTTTACAGAATCATGTGATAAAAATGGCAAATTGAAATATTTCAAAATTGTATTATTTAAAAATGTTTTTCAAACAATGATCATTTTTTTTTTAATGTAGTTATGTAGTATATATGAATATTTTATATATTGTGATATATCTAATTCTATTGTGTATTGCAGAGTTTGCACAATGCTGAATGGTCACCCACTTAGCTAATACTCTTTGTTCTACTTTTGGCCAGCTTGGAGATGCTGTAATCCCTGTTGCTCTTTCTGTCTTTCTCTCTCTCTCCCTCCCTCCTTTCTTCTCCATGCTTGCCATTCTCTGTTTTTCCCTTTTAGCCTTCTAGACCCTGCCTCTTGGTCATCTAACTTGACTTTAATTGGACAACAAGTCTGCCAGCTGCTCAGCCATTGGTGGAGCTTAACAGCCATTATGCTTGTTCAGAAGGGCTGTAACTGTCCTACAGCAGGGGAGGGAAAGAACAAGAGAAAAGAAGGGAGTGACAGAAGCCGGGGAAGAGGGGGGCTCATTCAGCTGTGAGCAAGGAGGAGTGGAGCCATTAGTGCATGGAGTAGGGAACGTGCTGCCTGCAGGAAAGTAAACTGCACAGGGTTTTGCTGCCGTCTCAGAGGCCTCAGTCCAGCAGCAGTAGATAAATGGAGGATGAGGATGTGTTCAAGGAGGCAGCTGATTTCATAGCAGGAAGTGCATGGGAGGTTTTGGGATTAAAGTCCCTCTTGGGAGGTGCTAAAGCTTTCCTGTGGAAGTACTACTGAAGACAAAAAGGTGAGTTGTGCTGTTTATTGGTTTATCAATTTCCCTTTTTTCTTGCACACTAATACTCCAAGTTTGCTTCCGGTTCATGCAACAAAGGCAGGGGCACCATGAAAAGGGATCTTTTCTCTAGAGTGGGGGTAGGAGAAAAGAAGACAGAAGAGGAGGCTGTGCATTCTCCCTATTTTCAGTGGCTCATTGGGAAACAGTGGGATCTTACTAAACCCCAAAGAAACACTCTCAAAGGCAGTTAACCCCCCCCCCCAATAATAGTTCACCCCCAAAAATAAAAATCTGTCATTTCTACTCGCCCTCAATGTCATTCCAGACATTTGTATGACTTTCAGTGGAACACAAAAGATGATATTTTGATACATTTGAAATGGTTTTGTCTATACAATGGAAGTCTCATACTGAGGCATTTTTCATTATCACTTTTTCTCTGGTTCAGACAAATGAAAGTAATACAGGTTGGAAACAATATGAGGGTGATTCCATGAATTTTGGGGTGAACTATCCCTTTAACTCCAGCAAGAACTCTAACCAGCAGAACTTCTGACAGATGCAACTCTGAGATGCAAACACTAACTGGGAATTGTCAAATATTTTTAAACGCCATGTACAGTACATCCATATATTTGATTAAGAGAAAATTAGAGCAGCTTTTTATGGACTAATTTAAACATAAGATTCATAATCACAGACTTTGTATAGTACTGAGGGGCCTCACATCCCTAGCACTCCTAATCTGCATCTATCTGCCACTCAACTTTCACTGACTTCCTCTTACATTTGCAGAATCAGATAGTTTAAAAAAGGAGTTTAAAAAAAAGTTTCCCTCCGTTTTTCTCTAAGACAGTTCAGCATCATTAGCAGTCCATGCAAGTCCGAGAGAGAGCTGGAGTACAAATGCACCCTGTCAGTGGTCTCTCCAAACCAAAGGGGGTTTTGGGATGACAGAGGCATGTGTACAATCGCAGGGGCCTCCTAGCAGAAGTGATACTGAATACTGGGTGGAGGGAGCGCCGTCCACATGTAAGCGAGAATTTAGAATTTGAAGGTTCCCCGTCTGAGGTGTGTGACAATGTCTTCAGAAAGTGAAAGGTGTTGTATGAAGCCCTCTGCCCTGTTTGAGAACACATTACACAACAGCATGAGAAAAATGAAACACTATATGTTCAGAAGGTGAAAGAGGAACTTGTGCTTTTTATGTGTTTTTTTCTATAGACGTAAAGGCAGAATTGAACAGATCTTTTGAATCTGTGCACACCAAACCACATACTTTGAAGGTTTGAGTATGTGAATGAACAATCTGAATGAACAATAACATGTTACATGACTCTCTTTGTTGTGTGTTTTATGGTTATATTGTGTTTTGGCTTCACTATTATCAGGTGGCCAATGGAATTCCTTGCTTCAGTCATTTACACATGGTGACTTATTTTATTTTAAAGTCGCAATGAAACAGAATTAGAAACAGACGTGTTTTTTTTTTTTTCTTTTTTTTTCTGTATTGTTTTATGAATTGAACCAAGATTGACTTGAGCTGAAAAATAGCAAAGCTGCTTACGGCTAAATTGAACTTGTCAAAATTGATGAACTTTGCATCATTGACAATTATTGAACTGAATTGGAACAACACTGAACTAAATCAAGCCAAATAATGACACTATTATCTTCTGAAGAGCTGCTTTACAGCTCAAATTTATTTTTTCATAATTGATCAATTTTTACAACATTATCACTGTTATTTTTCTGTTTATTAATGTGAAGCTGCTTTTAAACAATCTGTATTGTATAAAGTAGTGAATTTTCATTTCATGCTGAATTTAACATACTATTAATTTAAAAGTGCATTATAGACAACACCAAAGATGAATAATGCATCCTTGCATGTCTGTGGTCTGCAGAATCCCCTACTGCTGAGCTGGCGCATTTTGTGTATGTGCAGTTGTGACAATAGAGGACATGTAGAGGTGTGTACACAGTCATCCTGCTGTTTAAATAGAAGGGTAAGGTGCAGAATCCATGGAACCTGCCATTAAGTCAGACACTGGTGTTGTTGTACATACATCCTGCACCTCTTTTCTGTGAGAAAAATGATAACTCTCACGTGACAGACTCTTGGGAGCTGAAAAGGACTCAAAACTCAAAACTGGGTAGCAGGAAAACAGTACTAAAGCAAATATATAATATAATAATGTACAAAATATTCTTATATCAATCAATAACAATGTAAATGCTGTTATCAAAATGGCACTAAAAGTCTGTCTACTTCCTGAAGACAGTGAATAATCCACTAGGGGGCAGAATATAGTTGTTTTTCAGGAAGGTATTGATTGTGTTGATGTGGAGGCCTTAAAAAGTAATGTATCCAATATGATACAGTACATTTAGCATTATATGGTTAAAAAAGGAGGAGAAAAGACTTTTTATTTTATTGGGATTACATGAAAAAAAAAATCTGTCACTTACTGCAGTTTAAGATAGGCAAGTTAGGCAGATGCAAACAGAGGGTAGGGTCCTGTGTTGTCAATTATATTTATTATTTATTTAGAAATAAATAAAATCAATAAAAGATTGGTTTCTCTTATATATTTCAGTAGACGTCATGGAGTTCTCAGGTGTGTTTCAATATTAATTTTGTCTCAGATGTTTCTCCTAAAATACAGTAATAGAATAAACCTATATAATTAATGTGATGAGTCTTGTTATTAATTTAATCCTAATCTCTTTTGATATTTTGATAATTGACAGTAGTTTTGAATACCCATGCTATGTGCTTTGAATATTGATGCAGACTGGCTAATGCACTTAACTAATGCACAGTCAATACCAGTCTGCATCAATACTTTTAATGTCAGTCATAATGCTGCATTACTCCACGAGCAAATCAGTTTACTTTCTGCTTTTATAAAAAATCTAAGCGGAGGGAGACTGTGCACATACTGTGCCATCAGCCAATCAGCATGTCAGTTTCCTGTGGTTCTCCTTGGTTAAGACTGTTATGCCATACATTGCTATCAAAAATGGATGAAATGTTGCAGACAGATGATCCTTTCACTTCAGCAGTGCTTGGTCCCACCATTTCTCACTTCACATACCACTGACCTTTTGATTTGTGATCTAACAAACAGCCAGGCATTCCTCATGATGAATGCAGAAACAATGCTTTGTGAGTTTGTTCAAAGGTCTTATCACAAGAGTGCCATTGTGTGTGGTGTAACATGAAGTGGGTTGGCTGGAGAAACTGTTGTGAGGTCATTAAACTGCATGTGGGATGAGGGAGTATTTTGTCTTTAATTAATGCTGCAACTCATTAAATGAAGCTCTTTTTTGACAGTTACATAGACGTGATAACGAAGGAATGTTTAATAAACGGTGTATGGTGCTTTAGGAGGGGGAGGAAATCCTCCCAAATGCTAAATCACTAAATTCACAGGCAGGCATGCCTGTAATTGCAATGTGATGACATCATTTTCATATTTTCTTATAGCGTTTTGGTCCAAAATATTATGTCCCAGTGATATACAAACTTGCATTTCATACAATAATCTAATTAACAAATTTTATATATATATTCAATGTGTAAACAGAGTATGTGGTGTAAATGTCATAAAAAAAATGCATGCCTTATATATTAAACATAGTATTAACATATTAAACATAGAAGCGCATGTAAAAGACTTACACACAGTGTAACATGTACAGAGTAACGTTTGACTTTTTTTTTTTTTTTAACAGAGCCTATGTCCACAGCTTCATCTCACCAGTACCTGGAGAAAGATGTGGAGGAAGAAGAGCAGAGAGAAAATTTTAAATTCAAACATGAGATTAGCAAACAAAAGGGCAAGGCTACCTTTGGAGAGGAGACTGCAAAATGCAGTGAGCCTCAAACACATTTAAGTGAATTGGAAATGACTCAGGAAAAACATTCAGATAATTTATCCCAAGCAATCACTACAGTTTCCCCTGCTGGTCAGGAGTGTACCAGTCATAACACTAGTAAGTTTCAATTTCAGTAATTTTCACACCTCTTGTTCATCTGGGAAATCATTTGGTATTGGGAATTTCTGAACTACATGTTGAGGAACTTTTACCATTTCAAGGCAAGCTCTTACTATACTTAGAGAGTTTACCATTTTGGCATATACCAGCTTAAAAGGCCAGGTTTCACAGACAGGTATTAGATTAAACCAGAACTAGGTGACAGTTCAATTAAGACATTTGACCCAATTTCAATGGATGTGCCTTTATATTAAAAAAAAAAAAAAAAAAAAAAAAAAAAAAACACATCTTTAGGCAAAACCATAGCACTGACACCAAGATACATCAATGCAAGTTTTTCTGTCAGTACAGCTCAGGCACACATTTTAGTCTGGGACTAGGCTTAAGCCTTTTCTGTGAAACCAGGGATTTAAATTATGTTCAATGGAATAGTTATATCAGCCAACTTAAACTCAACTACTAGATGTGCAAACTCCTCACATTTTTCCACCCAATTCCTTTACAGATTCATCAACCACCAACAAAAGGTAAGAGTTACTCTTCACTAAAAAGCCCACACAAACTCTTGCTAATGGCATTTTATTGATATTTTCAAAACAAACATTATCCAAAACCAGAAAAATGCAAACACAAGTAAACAGCTATGACTTCACTTGTTGGAACAACCCAAATCTGCTTTGGGACGAATGCTGGCTACTTTGAGCTAGTCCAGGAGCATTCTGGTTTGTGACAGGGTGATAATTCAGTGCTGGATACTGAAATCCAGGTTGCACTGACAGACATTGACTCATAGCTTGAAAAAGTGACTACTGGGCTGCTCCAGGGCTTGGGAACTTGATCTGGAGACAGATTGGTAACTTGACTGCCCAGGTATAGATGTTTGGAACCCAGGCTGCGATATGGTCTCATAACTTGACTGTACCTGGGGCTTGTACGGAGACTGCACTGGAATGGATGGGGATAAGTAGCTTGGCTGAGCTAGTGACTGGTGACTAGGCAGCATTTGAGGCTGGGAACCGGACTGCCCTGCCATAGAGATCAGGTACCCAGACTGAGAGATGGTCTCAGAACTTGACTGTGCCTGGTATTGGGATTGTGCTGGCTTAACTGGGGAAGAGTAGCCAGACTGAGCTAGTGTCTGGTGGCTAGGCAACATTTGAGGCTGGTAGATGGATGGTTCTAGATTGCTTGAGGGTTTGTAGCTGGATTGCACAGGCTTAACTAGGGGCGGATACATATCTTTCCTTGGTTTGGCCAGAGGCTGGTAGCCAGGCAGTTGCCTCAAAGGTCCAGACTGCGGCCCACTGAGCTGTGTTACAGAACTATAACTAGGCAGTCTGTGCTTAGCAAGAGGTTGTTGGTTTGGAAGAACTGGAGACTGGTAGCTAGGCTGTTCAGGCAGTTGTGCTAGTCTGAAAGTGGACTGGAGTGTTGATTGCAGTGGTCCAGGAGGGACATGGCTGTTGGGTGACATCACAGACACATGGGTGTCCTGCCCAGGCTTCACTGGGGCCTGGGAACTAGGTTGTACAACAGGTTTGATGTGCTGAGCTAAGAATGGAGATGCTGGTTTGGATGGAGGCTGATATTCAGTCCATCCTGGTTGGGCTGAAAGCTGGCGACTGGGCTGCAATACATACTCCTGGCATGAATAAAGTTTGGAGCCAACCTGATAAAGTAGTCCCCCTTGGACTTGCAGTGGTTTTAAATCAGTTTGTTCATTGTGCTGGACTACAGACTGGTAGTGGGATAGTGCTGTTTGCAGGCTGCTTGGCTGAGTCACAGAGTAACTGGCTTGTGGTGACTGTTGGCTGCCGACTTGTGAAACTTGTGGCCTAACCGTTTGGGACACAGACAGATAGCTGGCTTGCCCTGGTTTTAAGACATTTGGCTGAGCCACAGACTGGAAGCTGGCCTGTGTTGTTCGCAAGCCACTGGACTGGGACCCAGACTGGCAGTTGGCGTGTGCTGGTAGTAGAACAGCAGACTGGGCCACTGACTGATAGCTGGCTTGTGCTGGTCGTTGGCTACTGGAGTGAACTACAGAGCTATAATTTGGTTTCTGGAGTGGCCGGTTACCAGAAAAGAGCTTAGAACCAAATTGAAGCCCACCTTTTTGGGGCTTAAAATGAGTCAGGCTACTGGGTTGTGCTACAGACATATAGCTATCCTGTGCTGGTTGCGGTCCACTGGACTGGGCAAAAGATTGGCTGGCCTGAACTAGTTGCTGGCTGGAGGTTTGGGCTACAGACTGGCCACTGCCTTGCACTGGTTGTTGGCTGCTGGGCTGGGTAACTGACAAGTCAACGGCCTGAGGGAGTTGCTGGCTGCCAGCTTGAGCCACAGATTGATAGATGGCTTGTGCTAGTTGGCTGCTGGCCTGTTCTAGATGCTGGCTGCTGGGCTGGGCAACAGACTGAGAGCTGGCCCGTTCTAGATGCTGGCTGCTTGGCTGTTCTAGTAGTTGGCTGCTGGGCTGAACCACAGGCAGATCAGTAGCTTGTGATGGTTGTTGGACAGCAGGCTGGACCACTGACTGGTATCTGGCTTGTGCAGTTTGTTGGCTACTTGACTGAACTACAGAGCTATTACTTGGATTCTGGAGTGGCCTGGTACCAGAAAAGAGCCTAGAAACAAATTGAAGCCTACCTTTTTGGGGCTTGAAAAGAGTCAGGCTACTGGGCTGTGCCACAGACATAAAGCTACCCTGCTGTCCACTGGACTGGTCAAAAGATTGGCTTGCCTGAACTAGTTGCTGGGTGGAGGTTTGGGCTACAGACTGGCCACTGCCTTGCACTGATTGTTGGCTGCTGGGCTGGGTTACTGACAAGTCAACAGCCTGAGGGAGTTGCTGGCTGCTGAGCTTAGCCACAGATAGATAGCTGGCATGTACTCCTTGTAGTCCACTGGGCTGCAACACAGGCTGAGAACTGGCTTGACCTAGTTGTTGGCTGCTGGGCTGAACTACAGACAAGTCAATGGCCTGTGGGAATTGCTGGCTGCTGGATTGGGCCACAGATTGGAAGTTGGCTTGTTGGGTACTGGGCTGTGCCACAGACATATAGCTACCCTGTGCTGGTTGTTCACTGGACTTGGCAACAGATTGGCTGGCCTGAACTTGTTGGGCGCTGAGTTGATCCACAGGCTGGTCAGTGGCTTGTGCTTGTTGGACACTAGGCTGAGCCACAGGTGGGTAGCTGGCTTGTGCTGGTTGTTGGACAGCAGGCTGGACCACTGACTGGTAGCTGGCTTGAGCAGTTTGTTGGCTACTTGACTGAACTACAGAGCTATGACTTGGATTCTGGAGTGGCCTGGTACCAGAAAAGAGCCTAGAAACAAATTGAAGCCTACCTTTTTGGGGCTTGAAAAGAGTCAGGCTACTGGGCTGTGCCACAGACATAAAGCTACCCTGTGCTAGTTGCTGTCCACTGGACTGGTCAAAAGATTGGCTGGCCTGAACTAGTTGCTGGCTGGAGGTTTGGGCTACAGACTGGCCACTGCCTTGCACTGGTTGTTGGAAACTGAGCTGAACCACAGGCAGGTCAGTGGCTTGTGCTGGTTGGACACTGGGCTGAGCCACAGGTGGGTAGCTGGCTTGTGCTGGTTCTTGGACAGCAGGCTGGGGCACCGACTGGTAGCTGGCTTGTGCTAAATGGCTGCTGGGCTGGGCCACAAACTGAGAGCCGGCCTGTTCTAATTGTTGGCTGTTGGGCTGAACCACAGGCAGGTCAGTAGCTTGTGCTGGTTCTTGGAGAGCAGGCTGGGCAGCAGACTGGTAGCTGGCTTGTTGGCTACTTGACTGAACTACAGAGCTATGACTTGGATTCTGGAGTGGCCTGGTACCAGAAAAGAGCTTCGAAACAAATTGAAGCCTACCTTTTTGGGGCTTGAAAAGAGTCCGGTTACTAGGCTGTGCCACAAACATACAGTTGCCCTCTGCTGGTTGCTGTCCACTGGAATGGGCAACAGACTGGCTGGCCTGAACTAGTTGCTGGCTACTGGGCTGAACCACAGACAGGTCAGTGGCCTGTGGGAATTGCTGGCTGCTGACCTGGGCCACAGATAGGAAGTTGGCTTGTGCTAGTTGGATACTGGGCTGTGCCGCAGACATGAAGCTGCCCTGTGCTGGTTGCTGTCCACTGGAATGGGCAACAGACTGGCTGGCCTGAACTTGTTGGCTGCCGAGCTGAACCACAGGCAGGTCAGTGGCTTGTGCTGGTTGGACAGTGGGCTGAGCCAAAGATGGGTAGCTGGCTTGTGTTGGTTGTTGGACAGCTGGCTGGGCCACCGACTGGTAGCTGGCTTGTGCTAGATGGCTGCTGGGCTGGGCCACAAACTGAGAGCTGGCCTGTTCTAATTGTTGGCTGCCGGACAGAACCAAAGGCAGGTTAGTAGCTTGTGGAAGTTGCTGGCTACTGGCATGGGCCACAGACTGAAAGCTGGTTTGTGCTGGTTCATTGCTAGGCTGGATGACCTGTGCTAGTTGTTGGCTGCTTGGTTGGGCTACAGTTTCATAGCTAGTTTGTACTGGTTGCTGGCTACTGGATTGGGCTAATTGCTGGCTGGATGACTGACTCATAAGTGCATAGCTAACCTGAGCTAGCTGAGGGCTGTTCAACTCACTGCTTTGTTGCACTATTTGGTAGTTAGGCAGTGGCATGGATTCATTTTTGGGGGGCAAAGGCTTGAAAAACCCAAAGCTTGGATCCTGAACTGGTCTGGAACCTGAAAAAAGCTTAGAACCAGTTTGCCAAAGTTGATCTCTCGGAGGCTTAAGAGGCCCTCTATTTGACTGCCTTGCAAACTGGGAGCTGGCCTGTGCTAACTGTTGGCCACTAGTCTGGGTTAACTGCAGGGTGCTAGACTGGGCCATGGTTCCAGAGCTGGCTTGTGCTGGTTGCTGACCACTGGACTGGGAGATTGTCTGCACTACCTGTTGACTGCCGGGCTCATTGCTGGTCTGCAGAGGAATTTGGCCAGTAAGCTGCTTTGGCCTAAAAACAGAATTACTACTTTGCTGCAACGGCATCAAGACCATGGAAGAACCAATAGTGTCAGAGTCTTGAACACTAACTGACCGACTCGAACCATACCCTGAAATGCCCATACTTGCTGCACTACCCACAAGACTACCACTTCCAACTGAAGCAGGTTGAGAGCCCTGAAGCTGGCTTCTAGGGTCTGAACTAGAACTTCCACTTGTCACTGTACCACCTGAAGAGCTAGTCTGAGAATTGTAGCTTTCAGAACCATAGCCTCCCTTAACTGCAGCACGATAAATTATATTCCTAGAACTCCGAGGCCTGATTGGTCCAGCAACATCTCCTGGGCCATACCAGGTGTAAACACTTTGTGGTTTAACATCGTCCTGCATGGGTCGAGCATCTTTTGGAATATCAGGATTACAACATCCAGGATTACCTCCACTGATGACAGAGCTATAATCATCAACTGCAACAAAAAGACAGGAGGCATCACAAAGACAATGTTGACAAAGTTCAATTACTTAATTTGAGTAAATAAACTTACCAGTCCCAATGCTGTCATAAACACCAAGGCTTAAAAATACTGCCAAAGGAAAACTGTAAGACACTAAATTTTAGTAACTTGAAAATCCATCTTTAAAAAAAAAAAAATAAAAAAATAAAAAAAATAAAAAAACTTTAATAAACTGGTTTTAGTACATCTTCAAAAAATTAACTAGCAAACTCATAAACCTAACATACCTTAAAAATCTCATCATAGTAGTATCCATATGAAGCCAAAACTAACATCAACTTCTCTCAGCACAACAACTACAAGTAGAAAAATAAAAATCTTTTACCCAACCATGGAGATTTGTTATTAAACCCTGAACTGTCTTTTTATAGTGCCTGCCTCTACCGCTCAACAATCACAGTTTACTAGATTATTATCTCAGATCAATCAGTTGTCATGGCAACCATTAATGGCTTATTATTAGTTTCAAGTGTCATAGTATAGGCTTGTTCGAGATGGATGGGCGCTGCCAGAACGATCGATGTAAGACATCAAAGTACCGCGAATACATTCATCGATCGTTCTGCACGGTGATCGTGATTTCACCAAGTACAACATGTTTCTGGATCAACATCCTTGTTGATCCTGGAACAACATTCCAATCAACTGTGACCGGATGAGCTTTATTATGGTTTGTGGATTCATTAGAATCAGTTTCCATTTCAATCTTTGCAAATTTCAAATGGGAAGACACGCCCTCTGGTGTGGAGTGGCGTCTTGTCATTGATGGCACCTGACTGCTCAATCGTTGAGGTTGCCTTCTTGTGGATACCTAGTGGCTTTATAAGAAGCAAGTCTAAATGTGGCATGGTCAATCTGCTTTGTGTTCCTGTTTTGTGGGCCATAAAGGTCCGGGGGTTTATATGTTTAGTCACTTTTACCTGGTGAGTCACCTGGTTTGCTTCTCCTTAGAGTAGCAGTTTTATATTTTTAACTATGTGTTTGTTAGGTGTGTGTGCCTAAAGTGACAAGCACAGTTAGCATAAAGCTTACTGTTGTCTAAGATTGAGGTAAGAAGTTTCTTATTGTGGGTTTCCCTTCTTTTTTGGGGGGGGGGAGTGATTGTTTGAAGTGGACTTCTATTTGTATTTTAGGTGTGGCCTGAGAGCGCCAGCTGTTGTTTTCTAATCCTGTACCTATGGCTGTTTCGTACACTGGCTTCATCTATGGCTGTTTTTGTATATTGTCTGATCCTACAGTTTCAATGTCCTGTGAATGCAGCTGACTGTGTGGCCATAACGGTGCTGGATTGCTGTTCCTCTGAGTGTTCTGTGCACTTATAGCCACAGGTGAATGTTTGAGCTGTGATACTGAAGCTTAACAGAAGGGGAGAGTGTATTTGTTTCTTTTGCTGTAGTTTCTTTTTGGTTTGTCACTTGCTTTCTGAATTTGTATGCACTGATTTGCTGTGCGGCTTGTCCCTTCTGTTAAAGTAAGTTTTGTGTGTGTGGGGTTAGGTTTTTTTTTTTTTTTTTTTTTTTTTATTATTATTATTTTTTTTTAAATGGTCTCTTTGTAACTGTGGTTATTTAATTGGTAAACTGTTGATGAGACCATTCTTTGTTTTAGGATTAATGACTTCTGTGTGGGTGGGGTTTTTTTTTTTTTTTTTTTTTTTTTTTTGTAGTAAGTCATGTCTCTTGCTCTTTTAGTAGTATCGAACCAGTGTTTCCTTGAGTAGCACCTGAGGGTTCGTGGTATTTGGGTGCAAGTCCTAGGGTGGTGTAGCTGTCTCTCCACTATTTCTATTGTGACGTAGCTAGACAACCAATCAGAACTGACATAACTTTTTAGGAAATATGTTTTAGGCTCAGGGTTAGGTGCTACACACCCTTGTTAATCAGCTATCATTTTCCACTGATTTTAGGAATAAATTATGGGTTGGTTTAGGGGTAGAGACTAGGTGATGTCTATATTTTTGGACAATAATGTTGATCCAGGACCATCAAAAAATGTTCATCCAGGAACATGTCTTACTTGGCAAAACCCCCCCAGAAAGAGGTATTCAGTCAGTGAGCGAGTCAAGGAAGCGCCAACATTTAAGCGGTGACTCATTGGAACACCTTTGATTGGCCACTGCATTCATAAGCTCAACAGAAGCTTGTGTGATTGGTTATAATGTGCAGTGCTGTAAAAACGCATCTGGCAGGGCCAGCCAGCGAATGCGGATCTGAATTTAACTGCTGATGATTTATGACTCGATGAACGTTCTCAAGCCAGTGTGATTTGTATCAAATATAGAAAATATTAAATTTTTTTTTTTTGTCGTCTTTTGGAAGCTGCATTCAACTTGGCTCCCCTCTGTTATAAGTTACACGTACAACAAACTAATATCATAGTGGTATACTGTATTCGAGTGTAGCCTAAGTTATAGGCTACCCGTTGAACCGTAGACAGCACACGCCGTGTTCATCTAATAAAGATCTTCATCGCTAGCAAACAATAGCCTTTGCAGATTTGCTTTCAATTCTGAAATTCAATTCACAGGCGCCATGTCCATTCAAATTTCAGACTTCTGAGCCAGGTGGATTTTGAATGCAGCAAATTTTTTTTTTTTTTTTTTTTTTTTTTTTTTTTTTTTTTTTGCAAAAATATATTTTTATATTTGATACAATCACACAGGTATATTAGATCGTTTGGTGCATTACCTGGTAAATTCAAATCTGCTTTGGCTGGCGTTGAGACAGACACGTTTGTACATGCTGTATTATAGCTACCCAAAGACTATAGAATACCCTTAAAAGGACTTTGATTACAACCAATCACACACAATTCTGTTGAGTTTATGAATACAATGGCCAATCAGAGACGTTCCGATGGGTCATCGTTGTAATGCGGTGTTTTGTTCACTCGCTCGCTGACAACAAAATGCAGATGTGTGTAGAATGCAAGTAAGAGATTGATTTCAGTGTAAACGGCTTCAGTGATTATAATGGGAGTTTTTGAGAGTGGCTGAACTCTGGCTATATTGAATGCAAATGTTATTTAATAATGTATATTTTCTTTAGCCTACTCTCTGTAAAATGAAACCGTTATAATAAGTAACGTACAATATTGTTATTAAATTCACATCTAATGCAAAGTCAGTTGTATTAAAATTATTTTGACGTAATACCCATATCTGGTCCTTAAAGGGATAGTTCACCCAAAAATCAAAATTATGTCATTAATGACTCACCCTCATGTCGTTCCAAACCCGTGAGACCTCCGTTCATCTTCGGAACACAGTATAAGATATTTTAGATTTAGTCCGAGAGCTTTCTGTTCCCTCCATTGAGAATGTATGTACGGTATACTGTCCACGTCCAGAAAGGTAATAAAAACATCTTCAAAGTAGTCCATGTGACATCAGAGGGTCTGTTAGAATTTTTTGAAGCATCGAAAATACATTTTGGTCCAAAAAAATATCAAAAACTACGTCTTTATTCAGCATTGACTTCTCTCCCGGGTCTGTTATGAGCGCGTTCACAGCACATCCGGTTCGCGAACGAATCACTCGATGTAACTGGATCTTCTTGAACCAGTTCACCGAATCGTTTGAAACTGTTCGCGTCAACAATAAGCATTAATCCACAAATGACTTAAGCTGTTAACTTTTTTTTTTAACATGGCTGACACTCCCTCTGAGTTCAAATAAACCAATATCCCGGAGTAATTCATTTACTCAAACAGTACACTGACTGAACCGAGCCAGATAACGAACGAAACATTGACTCGTTCTCGAGTTCACTCGATGAACTATCCCTTTAAGTAAAAAGTCAGGGTTTTATGTAGATTACACGATTAATCTACTTTGCCCATTACCATTTATTGATCAAATAACGATCTATAAAGGTGTTTTCGAATAAAAAGGAAAAAATAAATAAAACAAAACATAAGCCGCATCAGTTAGTGTTATAAAGAGTGGATTTAGCTTTATTTTTAATGAAGTTATAGACCACACAAGTAAAAGGATGGTGGTTTGTTCACTTCATTTCACTGCAGATTCGTTTACAAACAAGGCACAATTTGACGACAGTTTTTCTGAAAGACTGAAATTAAAAGACGATTCTGTGCTGACTATATTGGATCCGACATAAATGTCGAACCACACAAGTGTAAGTGACTGTTTTTGTTTCAAACGGTGCTTTTGACTTTATGCAGCGCCGCGCAAACCGATCGCAATCTGACTTGAAGCGGTGCATGCCGGTTAGAAATTTTCTCCGACTTGAGACGGCGCCAATGCCACATGACTGTCACGTGTATGGAATGATTTTTGTGTCTTTATTATTCAATCAAACATTCTGTGTTTGAAAGTAAAACTAATTATTTTGTAATTAAAAAATAAAAGATTGCAAAAAAAAGTCCTTAAGGCTCAAAAATAAAGAAATTCATAACAAAATTATTTGCAGCGCATATAAATCTTTGAAAATCTTTTTTTCTTTATGCACTCCAATATTTTTTTTTATAGGGAAACCACAAATGTTGCTCTTTTCTGCCGTCTTTTTTTTGCGGGTCTAAAACTTTTTTTTGCGAGTTGAAAAGTTTTGCTTGCGAGTTAAGCTGTGTGTCAGTGGGCAGTCTCTACCCACCAGGATGAAAGGCCTTTTCCTATTGGTCACTCTCGATTGAAGTCACAGGTTGACCACGCCCACTCAGTTTACCCGGAATCCGCTGCACTGCCGCCGCAGTCTGACAGAAGAGCGAGCGCGGGTGCATCATGACGAACAACAGGTCGTGTACAGGGTAAGATAACTAACTTAACATCTTAAACTCAGTGACAAGTCAACTTAATTATTATCTCCTCTCATGCTCTCCCATCTAAATACGTAAGATTTGATTAGCCAACAGTATAGCTAGCTGCCAGAGCCCCCAACAGTACAGCGTCAGGCCAATATTTTCAGAGATTATAGATTATTGTAGCTCCAGTGAAGTAAGGTAAGTAACGCACATCAAATAACTAGCTCATTTGGCGGGTTATGATTCATCAATTATGACCGTATACACACTCAAGTCTATTCGCGGCACCCCACAGCTGTAGTCTGCCATTCAGTTTTCTAAAATACAACGATTTGGGACTGATGTCTGTACATTCTGACTTCACCCTAGTCTACAGAACTGTGTATTGTGCATTTTAATAACAGGTTTTGTTTTGTACTATCTTTAAGACCTGTGCAATGACCTGTTGGGGGTGAGTGAATGAACAGCGCTCTCGTCCATCCTCAATACCCATGGCTGAAGTACCCTTGAGCAAGGCACTGAACCCCCAGTTGCTCCCCGGGCGCTGGATATAGCTGCCCACTGCTCCGGGTGTGTGTTCACCTCTCACTGCTGTGTGTGTGCACTTGGATGGGTTAAATGCAGAGCACTAATTCAGAGTATGGGTTACCATACTTGGCAAATGTCACAACTTTCACGACAATTGCCAAACTTATTACTTCAATAGCAAGGACTGATATTCAGGACTTGTCAGCCTGTAAGACTGTAGCATTGTAGAGTTTGTGTGTATGTTGTATGTATGTGTGTGTGTGTATATATTTTATATATATATATATATATACACAAACACACACAGTTGTTTGGAAACATTACGTTTGTAATGTTTTTTGACAATGTTTTCTGCTTATCAAAGCTGCATTAATTTGATCAAATATACAGTAAAACAGTATTATTGTGAAATATTGTTACCATAACTGTTTTCTATTTGAATACATGTTAAAAAATGTAACTTATTCCTGTGATCAAAGCTGAATTTTCAGCATCATTACTCCAGTCTTCAATGTCACATGATCATTCAGAAAGCATTCTAATATGCTGATTTGTTGCTCAAAAAATATTTATTATTGTCAATTGTGATAACGACCCAAGCAGTCACAAGGAGGATCACTAGTGAAGCTGGGGTCCAAAGGGTTATTTATTTAAGCAGGTGTGCAAAATATGCAAATAAATAGGTATAAGAGCTTAAAACAAAGATTGTAATAAAAACAGTCTAAAACTAGAACTGCAAGTACTAAAAACAGTACCAACTTCCCTCTACAACATTGAGGCTGGAGTTTCCTTTGCTTCGCAGCACAACAATCATGTCCAAGCTCTCTATCTGTTCACCCCCAACTTCTAGTGGCGGCCATCTTAAATACACCTTTTTTCCCGCTCTTCCCAAATTGGAACATACCATTTTATAAATAAAAAATCTCTTGCCTTTCAACTCTCATTATATGCATGATTTAGAGACAAGTTTAAGTAAATACATAAATACAATTAAAAAGAGAACGAATAAACCAACACATTTGCACTAACATTACCAGTGAAACTCGTGATGGTAGATATTTTCAAAGTCTCTCCATCACATCAATGTTGACTTTTTTTGGGGGGGATTCTTTGATGAATAGAAATTTATCTGAAGTAAAAACTGTTTATAAGATTATAAATGTCTTTAACCTACCCCAAACATTTGAACAGTAGTGCATATTATTTCAGATAAATGATGCTCGTTTGAACTTTCTATTCATCAAAGAATCCTGAAACAAATTGTACACAACTGTTTTCAACATCAATAATAATGTTTGTTGATCAAAAAAAAAAAAAGCATATTGTGACACTTAAGACTGGAGTAATGATGCTGAAAATTTAGCTTTATTGTTTTTATATACATGTATATGATTTTATTTATTTTTACAGTGAGGAGGATGTGATTCGTCATGCAGCAGCACAGATAAACACCACAAAGACATCTGAAGTCTGTCACGAGATAACACGTCTGAAGTTGTTGAAACAAAAAACCAGGAATTCCAGTCAATCCCCTGAAAATCACCTTCCTTGGAGAGCCTGTAAAAATAAATAAATAAAATTATATGTATATAAAGCTAAAAACAATAAAGCAAAATGTACAGCTCCATTACTCCAGTCCTAAGTGTCCCTTTTAGATTTTGTTTTGTAAGTTTTTTTTTTTTTTTTTTTTTTTTTTTTTGGAAAGGTGTTTTTAAGCTTCAATGAGAGTCACTATTACCATTACCTGTCTCCACAAAAGTTGGCATGGCAGGTCTACTTCTGACACTGGAAATGTTCCTGTACATATTGGGCACTGGTCTTCAAGTGCCTACACATTAAAGATAAAAATGTATGCAGGACAAATTTTGTAAAATAGGAATTGATAATTGGCGATGTTCAATTTAGCTTTTGCTTGTGTACCTCCTAAAGGGTGATTTTGACACTGGATGTTTTTGCATCAGGTCTTAGGTTTTGCCTTGAAGATGTTGCTTCCTCCATCAACACCAAATCTTCCTGCAAACAGAAAAGAATAATGTGATGTTCTACTGATAGAATTCTAGGCTTTTTGGAGTAGTGACAAATATAAACACCCATTAGAAGTCAGGGGCATATTGAAATGTGGAAGTTAGTTCATTAAAAGGTCTTCAAAGCAAAGTCTTTGCAAGGCTACAGTGGTACTGGCTGACAAGTCCTGAATATCAGTCCTTGCTATTGAAGTAATAAGTTTGGCAATTGTCATGAAAGTGAAAGTTGTGACATTTGCCAAGTATGGTAACCCATACTCGGAATTAGTGCTCTGCATTTAACCCATCCAAGTGCACACACACAGCAGTGAGAGGTGAACACACACCCGGAGCAGTGGGCAGCTATATCCAGCGCCCGGGGAGCAACTGGGGGTTCAGTGCCTTGCTCAAGGGTACTTCAGCCATGGGTATTGAGGATGGACGAGAGCGCTGTTCATTCACTCACCCCCAACAGGTCATTGCACAGGTCTTAAAGATAGTACAAAACAAACCTGTTATTAAAATGCACAATACACAGTTCTGTAGACTAGGGTGAAGTCAGAATGTACAGACATCAGTCCCAAATCGTTGTATTTTAGAAAATAACAAACCTGTTATTAAGATGTGGGGTGCAGAGTTTTGTATTGTGTGTGTATACGGTCATAATTGATGAATCATAACCCGCCAAATGAGCTAGTTATTTGATGTGCGTTACTTACCTTACTTCACTGGAGCTACAATAATCTATAATCTCTGAAAATATTGGCCTGACGCTGTACTGTTGGGGGCTCTGGCAGCTAGCTATACTGTTGGCTAATCAAATCTTACGTATTTAGATGGGAGAGCATGAGAGGAGATAATTAAGTTGACTTGTCACTGAGTTTAAAGATGTTAAGTTAGTTATCTTACCCAGTACACGACCTGTTGCTCGTCATGATGCACCCTCGCTCGCTCTTCTGTCAGACTGCGGCGGCAGTGCAGCGGATTCCGGGGAAACTGAGTGGGCGTGGTCAACCTGTGACTTCAATCGAGAGTGACCAATAGGAAAAGGCCTTTCATGCTGGTGGGTAGAGACTGCCCACTGAGAGACAGCTTAACTCGCAAGCAAAACTTTTCAACTCGCAAAAAAAAGTTTTAGACCCGCAAAAAAAAAAAAGACGGCAGAAAAGAGCAACATTTGTGGTTTCGCTATAAAAAATATTGGAGTGCATGAAGAAAAATAAAGATTTTCAAAGATTTATATACGCTGCAAATAATTTTGTTATGAATTTCTTTATTTTTGAGCCTTAAGAGGAATTTTTTTTGCAATCTTTTATTTTTTAATTACAAAATAATTAGTTTTACTTTCAAACACAGAATGTTTGATTGAATAATAAAGACACAAAAATCATTCCATACACGTGTGGCATCAAAGTACCGCAAGAGCATTTCGAGAGCAGCCGGCTGACTCAGGCAACAGAGCGACTGCAGGAGCGCTGATGACGACAGAGCTATTTCACGATTGGCCAGATTCACCACATGACAACGATCACGTTTGTTTCTCATTTTCAATAATGGCCACAAATGTGTTTTTAGAATGGTAAAAGCTTTTTTTTTTTTTTTTTTTTTTTTTTTTTACTGTAGTCGCACTGATATATTGAGTCACGTTTATCATACAACACTGATAAAAGCACACATACCCCCACTTTATTAGTATTTAAATAGTATATGACTATGTTGAACTTTATTCTTGAAAATATGGTGCTGTATTAAGCAGTATGTAAAAACTGTTTCTGTTGCTCATGAAAATGTCTCTAAAATGTCTGTGTATTTGACATATTGCATTTAATTTACTCCATCTGTGATAAAGTATGCAAACACTGCCTGAGTGTCACTAACAGGAGCAGAAAGTGTCCGTCTTGACGTCTGTTTTCAACTCCGCACCCGACTGAAAGCGGCTACTCTCGTTGACTACCATCTGTAGCCGTGCTTCAAGTCGAACGCATATATGATCACCATTGCTTAGTTGAACGTCACCTGACCAAACCCGGAAAACAGAGGCAGGTTTAAGCTCAAACTGCTGAGCAACGTTTTGCTACGGTTTCTGGTTTGAACGACATGCTTCCTGGAAATGGTGTGCAACAAGGTTTGAGATACGTTCCCTGCGTTACAATGTGCATACTATCCACCCTATCTGCCCTAAATAGTATTGAAAATTACTAATATCAACTAGAATTTAGGATGGATAGTATGCACATTGGGACGCAGGTGTTTTCTCTAGTTTGGTGGGTGTGTCAAAAATGTCAGCCAAATCAGCAGCAACATGTATTTAAAAGACAGCTCGCACAATGTAATTAACATCAAAATAAAATCACAAGAGCAAATATTGTTTGCACATGTTTATTTACATTAAAGGCAAAATAACTTTAAATAATTAGAGCACAGGTATAGATCTGGAAGTTCTTTAAGTCTGTCAAAATATAATTTAGTAATTGCAACATCTGCTGGTCCATATCCTTTCCTTAGGAAGGTGTGCTAGACGCTGATTAATAATTTAACATAAAAATACTATACATTTATATATTTTGCTATTGTATTGTGGAGGGACACTTTCATTATCTTTTCTATACTCCTCTGAATATATAATGGTAAATATTACAATAACATAGCACAACAGCAGTGATCAGCAATAATTATAAGCCCAATACTCACAATAAAAATAATAAGGTCATAGATCATAATAGTCTCAGAGGTAAGAAGTGGATTATCGTTCCCCTGAAATGTTTGTCTTTTCATCCTGAAATGTGAGGCAAATGTTGGATCACAATAATTAGGAACCACAGTTTCCACAAATCCCTTCACTCGATTAGGATGTTCTCTTTTATTCTGGATGGCTGTGACTGTAACATTGAGCGTATTTTGCAGTATTAAACACGTATTTATACCAATTTCACCAGGCTCTGGAAATTCTTCAAAAAAAAAAAAACACAAAGAATGGCCTTCTCAGCTGTCATAGTTGCAACTCTTGCATCATTAGAACAGGGTGTTCAATGCACCACCTGTTTCCATTAAAAAAACATTTTTTGCACCGTTTTGTCAGGGCTGAACGCAGCCCAGGTCTCATCGCTTACGCTTGTCGGGGAAAGTGTTAACAGCCGTGTTAAATAAAAGCGATAATCGATTGACTCTTAAGATAACTATTTAAACTAGCTAGCTATTCTTATTGTTGATGTTTTATTCAATTTTTATATCTAAATGTTAGTGAAAAGAATAAAAATAAAACTTTTAGATGTCAGTCCGCAAATGCGATGGACATTGGTTATGATAATCTTTGGTATCTAATTTGAAGGCATCTTGAGTAAAACTGCTTCATATTTAATGAAGCATATGCAAAACACTTGAACCGGAAGCGACAAGACCCGGTTAACAGAATTTGTAAGTCTGTCGCGCATAACCCCTATTTATGCGCTTTTAACCTAAATCACAGCAGCGTCCATCTGTGAAGGATGTAGCTGTCTGTCAAACATACTGTTAGCCAATCATAGCAGTGTGCGTTTACTTCTGAATCTACAATCTGTCACAACTATTCAAACAGAGCATTCTGATGAGAGGCTGTCAAAACAGGACAGAAAATAAAGTATTACCAAAGCCACTAAAAGGCAAGCCTACAACCTTAAGCCAAAAAAGCGTAATGGCTAATGCTAACACTTTTGTTTTGCCAGTACATGGGAAAGGAGATCAGAGGCCGTTATTTATTTATAATTTTTTTTTTTTGAATGGATGTCAATGGAGGAGAGGCTTCACTATGCTGAATAAATAGCTTTTTAGAGGAGACCGCTTATAATTTAATTAATCGACAGCTTATCAGATAATCTCCAACATGTTTTATACTAAGCAATACTTTTGGTTTGAACTTTTTTTAGATTTTACACACACACACACCAAAAAAATGCTGTTTTATAGGAGAAGTCACTGACTTTTTGCGACTGGTGGGATTCAACTGCGCTGATCAAAGGCATGATGGGAAACGTCTGACTGACAACACCGCTTAATGCTCATTGGTTCAGACAACTGTGATGCTGCGTTCTCTTCTAAAATATTTTATTTAATCTGATTTCATGTGATTATGTATTTACATTATGCATGTTCCCAAACACTATGACAATGCGATCTCTGTGTGAGATATGTGATTGTTGTCATATTTCTATAAAAATGTAAAATACATGTTTGTATTAAAGTAAAAATGGATGATAAATACACCTTTCGTATGGAATTAAATAAGCACTTTAAGTGTCTTATTCATCATTTATTTTCATATTAAATAAACAGAACTGAAATTATATCATGTTTTTTAGCAATACAGCATGTGAGTGAGAATAACGCGATATCTGCCTTTGATCTCGTTGGTATCTGCTCCACTTCGAGTGCTCAGAACTGTCTGTCTTGCCTGTGCTTACTTCACTCCTCCCCTCACTGTAGCCGCCTATTCTCACCTACATTTCAGGCGAGGCGAGGCACATCTCAGACAATCCTAATCTCAGCTATTACTGCTCAAATAATATGCTTTTTGATGTAAAAACATTGATAACATTATAAGTGGACCTCAGAGAAAAGCACAAAATAATAAAAAAGACAGTTCATGACCCCTTTGACATCTTTTTACTCACAATGTTTCAATTAAATTATATATATAAGCAAAGTATAATAGTTAACTTTGCACTCAAGAAGAGGGAAAGATCCTGTTTAGGGGCCTTGTGGGGAAAATGTTGCAAGTACAAACTTCTGAGTTTTTTTTTTTCTGCAGAGCAAAAGGATCTGTAACCCTGTTTGCAATATGTTCACAAAGCAGAGGCAGGTAAATATTACCCATGCAACATCTTTTCCCCTGCTAACCTGGGGAGAAGTGTGTTTAGTGGGAGTGGTAAAGCAAAAACACTTGACTTGGTACATCTGTAGTGAGAAGAGACACACATACTGTAGCTCACAGCTGTCTTATGTTTGTATTACTGCAAAACACATGATCTTTCCCTTAGCATCTGGGAGCTTGTGAGATTAGCTCTGACAGCTAGCTTTTATAATGCCATTCCACACACTTTTACATGGAGTTACTGCAGTTGAAAGGATATATGTCATGCTTTCCAAGTTACAGAGATCATTTATATTTTGTACTTGGCATGTTTGCTTTACTGCTCTTGAAATGTTAAGTAAAAGGTAGTGTGAATTGATAAGCATGTGTGATGATTTGCCATGGAGGCAATAGATGATGACCCTTAAAAGCACTATTAAAACCTGGAGTAGACGGTTGGGATTGAATGCTGAAATGCATTCCAATGAACAGAAATGCTGAAACATTTTTAAGCATAACAACATCATTCCATGAATAGATAATCTATTATTATTTCCTGGCAATTAACCCTTTTCGTGTACCACAGCTCATAGATATTTGAATTTATTGTAGTTAAATGAAGCTGACATAACAAGCACCACTGGGTTGACTGGCATGCTATACTAGCTTTTATATAACATAATATAAACATTAATTTCAATTTAATGTAATGATATGAAGATAAAATAAGTCATATTGCGTTGGTTATTTGATTCGCTACCGTGAATACTCTAATCCATTACCATCTCATTTCCATTTTCACAAGCTTAAGTCCTCTACGCAAAACACTGTCATACTCAGAACGAAACAAAAGTGCTTTTTGTGATACTCATTATGTGGGGCTGATGGCATTTGAATTCCTCCACTTCTCTCCTACCACCCACCATCCAGTCTTAGGCTTGAGCTGATCTCAGTACGGTTATACCCTTGAGAGGTCAGCAATAACATGACTCTATTTTTGGGGAATGTTCCAGAGACCAAGCTTCCACAGACTCTGCTGCACCAGAGAACTTAAATGAAAAGGAAGACCAGACTTGCACCGAGGTGAAGAGCGAGATTGAAACGTGGACTATTAAAACAAACGCAGGACCAGAAGATATCAGACACATCCCAGCAGAAAATGCTGAAGGTAAGAGATAAAACAACAAATGCATCACAGCTATAGTGTTTACCTTTTTAAAGTAATACTTGAATATTTAAAAAAGAGTGACACTGTTGGCTTCATTTGTTTGTTTCTTCATTATTTGTAAAAACAAGAATGCACTGAGTTTGCACCAGTGTATGGATTCAACAAAAAGCAAGTGCTCAACTTTAATCCTTCAGCACTCTTATCATTAGTTATTTATTTTTTAACTTGACAAGGACATGACTTAAACCAATGTGAACATACACAGATTTGCCTTTACTATTTATTGGAGAGTATTATCCTTGGGTTTAAAGACCAGCAATGAAAAAGTGTATTATAAGATAAATATCGTATGAAGACATTCCTTCTATTGCAGCATGAAACCACAATCTCAGTTTTAGAAGTCTTTACAAAATGGCAAAATTCCCCTTTTTTTCCAGGTGAGGCCTCTGCTGAGTCAGAACAACAGACGGCTGGTCTGGAGGTGATCTATGATGACGTACCCTGTGAAGATCTGTCTTCAGGAGAAGGTCAGTCATAGTTTGTCATTTTAGCATACAGTATAAATCTCCAAGACTGTTTGATTGTTGCATGTATCTGGGTGTTTCTTCTACAGTACAAGCACTTTTATGTAGCAGGGGTATAAAATATTCAGATTTCTCCCCTTTGTTATAGGTCATATTAAAACTTTTGGAAACTATTTACTATACTCTTATAATATTTCTACTTTCTGGATATATTTTATATATATAACTCATATTTCAGATCAAGATGTTCAATCTTAAAATATAAAAATTCACCATAAAATATTAATTGGTACATTTAACTAATGATGATAATTTAAACAAAGATTGAAATTTTTCATGCAACCAGTCGGTCATGCAACCTTCATCAGGCACCACAATTTAGCAGTGTGTATGATTTATCTATTTTTGTTAGATTTGTTTTTTTATTTCCTACGCACCTGCCTGTATGATTTAGTAGACATTGCAGTGGCATTTTATTATAAACCATTTTCACAATAAATTATTTCTTTTTTTTTAATTTCAATGTAGAAATGTAGACAGTGAATTTTATGTAGATAGTGTAATTTATACAAAATGAAATGTTAAAAATACTGAAAATATTTTTTTTTAAATAGAATTAATGAAACTATAAACTATTTAATTATTAACATATTGATTATAAATTTATCTAGTGTCACGCATGTTTTATTAGGCTGCTTGCAATGTTGAAAATAAGATATTTACTGCCACATAAAATGAGAAGGGTCTGGCTGCAGACTTGCACTTGCATTCTCAGACTTGCACTCTCAGACACTTGCGCTTCCGCTAGTGACATCACTAACAGTCTTTTTTTATTTTGTTCTGTTTGTTGCTTACTTTTTGTTTGAATTGCTCAACATTTTACAACAGTAGCCAGGTGTTGACTCCATTGGCAACACGCATGATTTGTGTCGACTGCAAGTGACGTCGCAGGTAGCGGAGAGTGCAAGTAGCGATTGCAAGCGACTTTGTAATTTAGTTTATTTTTTCTTGTCTTCAACACCTGGCTACTGTTGTAAAATGCTGGGAGATTCAAACAAAAAATAATAATTAAATAGAACAAAATATAAAATAAAGACTGCAAGTGATGTCACTAGCGGAAGCGCAAGTGTCTGAGAGTGCAAGTCTGAGAATGCAAGTCTGAGAGTGCAAGTGCAATCTGCAGCCAGACCCTCTTGCATAAAATGGTGGCAGCGACAGTTCTTTGTGCTGACTAGAAAATCTTAGCTCATGTCATTTTCACCGCAAAATGTAAACACAATTGTTCATTTGAGATGAAGATGGAAATCCCATTTTTTTTTTATGTGGTGAAAATCACATATTTCACAAGGGCTAAAAGTGTCTATAGTTGAAGGAACACCCATCTATGTCTTATAGATATTTCTTTTCACCATGTCATTGTCGGAAGTCCTTCAGTGTTTACAAGACTGTACTGAAACCTGCATTGCTTTGTGTGTCAGCTGACTTGATCTATGAGGACATTCAGAAAGAGGAGGGCTTGCAAGGGCCCAATAATGGCTCAAGCTCAAGTGAGTTTGAAAGCTATGATGAGCAGTCCGACTCTGAGAGGGCTCCAACCCGCAGCAAGGTGCGTGTGTGTGTTAATTTAAGTCTCCCCACGACTGCAATAATTGCATCCTGACAAGCATCTGATTTATCTTCCTACACATTTCGACATGCCTCATAATGATAAACTACAAATGTTCATCTAAAGATTTAAACCTTCCAAGGTTGCAGGCTGATTGATTGGTACGTGGTTCGATGATTTATTTTAGATGCGGGTTCTTGCATACTTTAATGGTCTATGAAGGGTTGCTGTGTGCTTTGCTGCCACAAGAGTGCAGTGTTGGCAAGCACTTGCCTAATCACTACTAATGCCGGGCATAACTGACACACTTTTCCACTGCTCTGTATTGCTTCAAATTTAAATTCAGTGTGCACTGTGTTATCTGCCCTTACACGTTCATGAGGTCACACTGGTATGGAAAACACTTTGCCCAGGCAGCACTCCCTCGGAAACCAATTTCCCATGGCCAGACTCACCTTTACCTCCACTGGGCTCCATAAGATTCCTACTGCCAGACGACTCGTGATAAGCAAGAATTAGATTGCTGAATCTAATACTACAGTGATTTGAGCTCAGTTTAACTGTTATTCCTCCAGCTTTTTTAGTGCATGTATAATTGGAAAGGAATTATTTTCTTTCAAATGTTCCTATAATGGACTTGTTAAGATTAAAATGAACTCACAAGACAAACAAGCAACAGTTGACTTCACTACAATATTGAGTAATTAAGCTTTGGTATTTTAAACTGTGTAAGAAACTGTTTAATTATGAAAATATAATAGTAACTGAAATATTTAATGACTGCAATGTCTGTTTTACTGTAGAAATGGTAGAAGTATTTATGAATATACACTACAATCCAAAATTTTAGGGAAGGCAAGATTTTTTTTAAATAAAGAAATTAATGCTTTTATTTAGCAAAGATGCATTTAATTAAGCAAAATTAAGAGTGAAGACTTGAAAACAGTTCAGATGAAGGCATATTATTCGACAGCAAGTTTCACGCATGTTGGATGTGGACTTGATGCCTTCCTAGGTCTGTTTTGGAAAATTCAGAGGTCCTTGTCTGAGATTCGCATTAGCGAGAGTGCACGTTCTGTCATAAACTTATCTTCCTCTGTCTATCCCACCCTGCTTTGACTTAAAAATTAAGCCATGCCCCTGGTTCCAGTCATCTCTCTTGCATATGCTTTTGTGGTTGATCTTGATTTTTGCCTTGCTCTCATGCCTTCGTTTCCCTCACTTTTATGCTTACCCCTTCGTTTTTGCACTCTCACCCATGGCCTGCGTTGTTGCTGTGATGATACCCGTAGCTCTCCACTGATGTGCGACGACTGAGAGAAGGTTACACCAGGACCAAACAGGAGCTAGCCATGAGACTGGGGGGCAGACATCAGGTACACTCATGCACATATGGGGAAGAATGGGCTTCAGCCGGGGTGAACTAGCTCAGAGCTGTCAATTGGCGCAATCACAGTCACCTGGGTACAAGGTTACACTCATTCTCTTTTTCACTTTTCCCTGCTGAAAGGACCAGTGTGAATTTCCATGCTGGCTTATGCTGGTCTGTTGTTGCTGACCAGCATAGACATGCTGTAGCCAGTCAAACTGAAATGCAGTAAAGAAGCCTGGTAACACACTGACATCCCAGCATCCAATGTTTGGGACCAACATTCAAAGCACAGCATTTGTTAGTCATTTTCAGCAGCGCAAATCTTTTTCATTTGAGTTTTCACTTTCTCTATTTTTGTCTTGTAATTTATTTACTTTCTTTTTTTCTGTGTTTTTCTTTTTTTTATTTCCCATTTTTTTTTTTGTTCTGAATTTCAGGGCCCATAGAGTGTTTGCTGCTCCCTACAAACAGAGCAGAAGAGATAACTGTAGAAGTTCATTTGAATTTCATGTCATCAAACACAGACAACAAATAAAACATGCAGATTGTCTGTATATACTGTACTGTATAATACAATACAATTTATGAAATACTATACTTTTTAATGTAATTTATTATTATTAAAATATAAAATACAATTAGAGTTATTTTTATTTGTTATAGTTTTGCTATTGTTCATTTTTTTTTAGGTAGGTTTGTTTATACTTTTTTTTTTTTTTTCTCAGCAAGGATGCAATAAACTGGTGTAAAGTGACAGTAAAGACATTTATATTGTTACAAAATAAATATATTTTTAATTGTTCATCAAATTTGCTCGAATCTCTATTTAATCAAAGTAAGTTTCCTTGTTCATTTCCTCTAAATTGATATATTGATTTTTTTTTATACGCTATATGTTCCCTACGATTTGAAATCGCACTTAAATCTTGCTATTTGAGGTTCACTTTGCAGAGCACTTATTGTAGATTGGAACATACCCTCCGTCTCTCCTTTTTCTCTTGTTGAAAGTACCTCTCTGTATCTCACGTTCTCTTTCTCTGTTGTAAACAAACCTTTCAGACCATTTCAACTATCAGTATTCAACTAAAATACTCCATTTTGCTTCAGCTTCCCTAATCTCTAATTTGATTTGTATGAGGGTGGGTTATGGGCACACTTGTGTATATATAAAGTAAAGAGCTCTCATGTGGTTCAAGCAAGACATTTCCACATGCACTCTATTAATGACCTGCTTTCGCAGAGATGAGCTGCCCCCTCCTTTTTTTTAAATACAAAAATATCACTGTTACTCGATGTTCTCTCACACGCTTAGGATCTTGTGGCTCGTGGCCATTGAAACAGACCCTGTTGAGCACACACCCATCTGACACCCTGACGCACTGAACTGATGTCTCACAAATGGCAGGCGAACCAGAGCATGGCTGTTTACGCTCAAGGGCTTGAGATGGTCGACCCATTTCCATAAGGGTTTACCACTTCTCTGGTTATGGAGGAACTCCAGCTCGGCTGCCCATGATTTTCTCTTCCCCTCTGGTAACTTTTGCAGGTCCATCAGCTGATGCGGGCGGCACGCAGCGGAACGAAAGATGGCCTGGAGAAGACCAAAATCGCTGTGATGAGGAGAGTTTCATTCCTACATAAAAAGGAGCACTCAGGTAATCTAAGAATGATTTCATTTGAGAATTTATCTTCTTTCAAGCATTCATCCTCACTACTTTTCCTTTGATAGAAAAAAAAAAAATCCCATTCAGGAAAGAAGCAATTATACATTTCTAATGCTTTTTCTCTCAGATGGACAGGGCTGCTCATTAAATTAAGCTAGACCTCTTTATAGATAGCAGATGATCTGACAGTCACAGAGTCAAAAACTATAGAAAAAGGCTGATGGAGTCCAGTACCACTTTCTTGTATTCTGCTTTAAAAAAAAATGAACTCCTGGAGGTCGGAGGCTGAAAAAAACATGATGTGAAATATTTGGGAAGCAGAAAAGCATTATACATCAGATTGGGTCTTTAAAATAAAAGGTAGGGAGAAGAGCTGATGAGGACATTTGATGCACAGGAAAATTGGCTGAGATTGGCTAGATTACCATTTGGAAGTAGAGACTGGCGTGTTGCCTATTGAAACTGCGCTCTAAATCATGTACCACACTGCATATAGTGCAAAACATTTTGCTTCGGAGGTTCTGTTATTTCTTTTATTATTTCAAGAGCCTGCAAAAACTTGTGTGAAGATTTTAAGCCTTTGGGAAAAGGTGCAAAATTGTATGTCGGATGGTTTTCCTTTGTAGCCGTGTGGATTGAAAGTGTGTTTGGTTGGGCCTTAGAACAGCCTGCTCTGTAATGAGTTTGGATGTACTTTTTTTTTTTTTTTTTCTGTTTGAGCTTTTTTTTTTTTTTTAGCTTTGCAGGAGTATATAAAATGTTTGAATTTTTTTTTTTTTTTTTTTTTTTTGTATCCTGACAGATGACACTGAGGATGATACAGGGTATCTGGATGTTATGGTATCAGAGGCAAAACATCCACCTGCACAACTGGGACCAATGCCAGAAGGGCTTAGCAGCCAACAGGTGTGTGTATAAGTATTTATTATTGGTATTTTTAATTGAATGTGTACTCAATCCATGCATCACATTTGAGCAAAGCCATCAATTTGGTAGTGACATTTGCATCAATATTGTCCCAACTAAAGTGAATCATCACCGATCCTCCATCAAATTTCACAGTGGGTGCGTGACACTGTGGCTTGTAGGCCTCTCCTCTTTCGAACCGTCCTTGCCATGCACTTCACCCAAGCTGCCGTTTGCCTTTCTTTTTGTGCGTCACTTTGATGTCATCTTTCATGTTGTTTGGTGACATCTGAATGAGTTGGTGGTCATCCTGGTCAGCAGAGAGTTGTTTTAGCCCTCTGCCGGTTTCCTCTTTAAATAAGATTTGGTTCAGGTGATCACCTGATCAGTATGTCATGAAGCAGAATGAGGTGTGCCTGTGTTGGAATTCCAACAGACACTGGAATGGAATGGCTGACATACATGTATAAGTGTTTGTGTGTGTGTATGAGAGAGAGTGTGTGTATATATAACAAATTTACAATAGATATACACTGCTGTTCAGAGAAATACTTTTATTCACTAATTATGTATTAGACAGACAGAATTTTTTTTTTTTGTAATGTAAAAAAATCTATTTCAAGTAGAAATAATATTTTATGTCTCTTGTGTCCTGCTTACTATGAATGTATAAATGTCTTTCATCTCAACCACAGATTGTCCGACGCCATATTTTGAGCTCCATTGTGCAGAGTGAGAGGAGTTACCTGGACTCTCTAAAACGGATTCTACAGGTAAGATACTGTTGCATCTGTCCCTGAAATAGCTGTGTTGGTGAAAGGAAAAAAAAAACTGATAGAATTTAGTAGGGTGAATTTGCAATGACCAAATATTTTGACAAAGTTTAAAACTTTTGGTAAGTGTCTTTTCTTCAAGATAAATCTGAAACTCAATGCTTTTACTTCAAAATAAATGCATACTTAAATTCAAAAGTGTAGCTGAAATGGTAAAGTCAAATATCATTGCTACCTTTAATTTTTCTGGGAATGTTTGTTTTATGTACATTAAATCGATAGTCAAAATGTCACTATTTTTGTCTTGAAATGGTTAAATCATTCTTATGATTACAAAACAAAAGTTTTGGAAGGGTTACAAATAATGTCAAGAGTCTTTCAAATGTGAAAAAAGCCAGCTATTCAATACAAAAGATATCAGTTTTCTTTAATACTGAATTTGCTTTCACATCCACATTCCTTTAAATGGAAACATGCATGTTTGGTGGGTTTCGTAGTGTGGATTTTCATTAGACATAATTCTGATCTCAGCTAGCGGTGGAAAGAAAAGCATTTGTTATCACACTCCTTTGAAGGCACAGGCACTGTCTAAAATTGAATCACAGATCAATGACAGCTTTACGCACTATGAAATCTAGTCATTCAGGATCTGTCTCCAAGCTTTGTTGTCGAATCAAAGCTCTGTCGGGTGTACTTTACAATTCCTGCTCTCTTTATAGCGTGCTAGACATGGTCTAGGGTGTTTAGATCAGGTAAAGTGGCCTCAAAGCAGGGGAATGGGGGTCTGTGTAATTAAGTTTAGTAGTGCCATTGTGGGCAGATGCATCTTTAGAAAAAGATATAGTCCCATTGCCTCATCCTTTGTCTTATTTTCTCTGTCGATAATTCATTAGTGCTGGAGACTACAGGGTAAGAAAGCAGCCATGAAAAATCTATTGTATCCACAGTCTAACCAGCAAAGTCTCTTTGCTTTTAAAGATTAGCTCTTGTAGTTTATCTATGAACATTACTAGCTTGTTTTGCAATTTAAGGAAATCAAGCTTAAACAAACATTTAGCTAAGCACAATTTGACAATGTTGCAAAACAGTCAAAGCCAATATCAGAGGCAGAATTTATATTAACAAATGAATAGTTCATCCAAATGTTGTTATTCTTTAGCCACCTGGAAGATGCTTTAGTTTTTTTTTTTTTTTTTTTTTAAGCCATTTTTGATCATAATAATCCCTTTTCATTTTATTGTAGTATAAAAGAGTTGATTTTTTTTTTTCGTCACTTCCTGATAAACTGACACTAAATATCACTAAGAAAAGTAGGAGAATTCACTGAATATAATAATTTTCATATATAATACATTTTCTGTGCCTCGAGCGAGCAGACAAAACACAATAAATGTGGTCATTGCTTTAGGAGGTGGATGCCTGCTGTTTGGGAACACAGTCATGCAAGACGGAGACAGTTATACAGAAATACTTTGACAGACTTTGCTTGGGTATTTAAGAATGACCGTAACCACATTTGAGATGTTGTTCACTGAAATCTGTCCGCTGGTTAGTCAGGTAATGCCATCCTATAGCACAGTCACATGACTTTTTGATGCGCATGGAGGAATTTATTCACAAAATGTGTTTCCATCCCCCATTATTTACATTAACTCTTTTTCGCACAAGTCTTATCGAACATTTTAATATACGTATATTACAATAGAAAACATTTAATTCAAACTGTAATAATATTTCTTCTTCTTCTTCTTCTTCTTCTTCTTATTATTATTACTGTTTTTACTGTATTTTTGATTAAATAAATGTCGTTTTGGTTAGAGATTTCTATCGAAAACTTTAAAATGACCAATAGTGAATAAATTCAAACAGACTGAATAAATCTGACATCCTATCTTGAAACAAAGTGGAATTCATACAAAATAACAAAGACTAACTGAATCAGGAAACTGTGAAAGAGGTGATATACAGGATATGCATTTACTTTTGTCCAAACACATGCATTATTCCAAAGATGTATTCATGTATGTAAATTGCAGACTTTGAATTGTGTATTCAAATGAATGAAATGGATAATGCGTAGTGAGACTTTTTTCACCTTGCTGTTAAGATTAATTCTGCACATTTAATCTGACACTCTTGTCAAGGTGAGGCAAGTCAGAGCTGTAAATTATTCCTCCTATAAAAATATTTAAGTAATAGCATACAAAAGATATATCTCCGTTTTCCATGGTCTTTTAGGAATACCAGCGACCTCTGATGGAGGCTGAGCCTCGGATCCTCAGTGTCAGGAAAATCCGGCCAATTTTTTTCCGTCTGCGGGAGATCATGCAATGCCACTCCATGTTCCAGATTGCCCTGGCATCTCGGGTGGCCGAATGGGACTCTTGTGAAAAGATTGGGGACCTGTTTGTAGCTTCAGTGAGTAGGAAAATTCTTGAAAATGACTTGGACACTGTTTCAGGTACTAGCTGTACTCTGCTCCAGTTTACTTCAAAAGCATAGACAATTACTGTGAGTGAGCATGGCTGTCTTTTACCAAAGTAAGCATGTTGGTACCATTGGGCTGCAGGGCGACTAATGAATGAGATTTCGGGAGTGACCCTCCTCGTAGGCAGCATCCATAAGCTGTTCTCATTATTCTTCTGTTTAAAGAGCGTTTGGCCTGTCTGACCTGCTTTTATTCCATAGCACTATTGGTCTTTATAAAGTCCCTCGAGCACAGAGAAGTACCACAGAGAGAACTCTTAGAGCTGAAGTTGCACTGCTGTGCATTGGAAAGCAGAAAATAGACCAAATACCCACATAACACACATCATATTGCACTGGTTTAAACATTTTTTCTGTTATTGAGTGCATATGTACACACTGTGGGGCAAATTTGCTATGGTTGAACTGCAGACGAAGAAAGCATTGTGTCTGTTGTTTTAGCACCAGCTTGATTATGGAAATCATATAATGTCACAAACATACTTAAACTGGCTTTTTAAAATAGTGAACTTGTGTTCATCTACACTCTGCATGTGGATATATGCTTGGTTATGATGTTCTTGTCTACTATTGGATCATCATTTGATTAATTATTTTGCCATGATCAAAATATACACAAACATCTGTTATTAATGTTATTAATAAAATAGTTGGATATATACTGTAAGTGCATACAGTATACTCACATAAAGAGATACTTTTTTTTTTTGTCATTTGTCAAATTGTTAACTACTGTATATTATCACCCAGCTGTTATCTTGTGACTATAAGGCATGAAAACATTACAATCTTCTTTGAAACCATGTGTATTGTGAAAAGTGCTATACAAATGAGAATCAGATTGTATGATTTCATACAAATTAGCCACTAATTCGCAAAAATATAAAATAGTTATGAACTGCAAATTATTAGCAGTTCATAGCACAATCCTGATAGTTTTTGCACTGAAATACTGAAAGCTGCAAAGTGCTGCAACTGTTTCGTAAATTTGCCCTGTATGTGTGTTTGTTGATAATAACATCTTTTTGTGCGTGTATCATTTCCTGCCATACTTGGCGGTCCCAAAGGGGAGGTACAGTTTGACAGGGTTTGACATCTATTTGTGGCTCGTTAATGTTCTCTCCAGGTCCTGCGAGCACTGCTGCTGTCAGCAGGTCTGTTCAGCTTCAATCAGAGCAGAGCGAATGGATGGCTGCCATTTTGCCTATACTCTAAAACACCCGGCAGTAATGGACTGTCAAAGATGTTTAGGTCCTTGGGATGGCAAACAGTGGTGCTTTGCTCCATAAATACCACACTAAAATTACTGTTTACTTCCATCTCTTTGCCCTGTAATCACCTTTAGAGTGGCCTGCCCACCACGACAGCAAAATTCAAGAGCAGTCTCCGCTCCGAAGGAGAAACTGTACATGTTAACCGATGCATTAAACAAAGCAGAAAATGAACATAAAACCAAATTAAATATGACTTCTCTAAGCATTTGTTTGTCTTAACATCATCTCTTTGTATTCCTCTTAGTTCTCAAAATCCATGGTGCTGGACGTATATAGTGATTATGTCAATAACTTCACCAATGCCATGGCCCTAATTAAGAAAGCCTGCATGTCTAAACCAGCATTTCTGGAGTTTCTCAAGGTAAGAGCTGATATTAGCTGTCAGTAGCCTCTTGAAGAAACAAGTGTCACCCTAAATCACCTCTTTCTACTGCTGTGCTGTTGTTTGAAAGGAAAAAAAAAAAAGTATAAAATCCTATTGAGTATGCTTTTTTTTTTTTTTTTTTTTTTTTTTTTTTTTCAGAAAACAAAAGACAAATCTGAAATTTACTCTCTCTCTCATATCCTTCAAACCTATAACTTTTTTCTTTTGTGAAACATAAGAGAAGATATTACAAAAAATGTCCATACAAAAAGTCAGTGGAGTCCAATGTTGTTTGGGTCGCACTGACTTTAAAATTACCTTCTTTTTTTGATTTTAGAAAATGTATATTTAATATAAATGTATTCTATAAACAAATGTATTAAATAAGTTAAAAGCATGTAAATAAAAAAATATATATACATTCTCCAAAAAATCCCAATATCTAACATAATGCTAGTTCTCAAGTAATTTTACATTCTTTCAAGGATTTTTCGATATTTTAACTGAAAGATGAGCCAGAAAGACTAATTAAAAACAAAAGAAGTCATTGGAGATTCATTTTAATAGCGTTGAGGTTAGTCTGAGAGCGAGAAGATCTTTCACTTGGAGCATTTCAGGCAAGCTTCTGATATGCTGAATGGATTATAAGTGTTGCTTTTATTTTTTATTTTATTCAAAATATTTCACCTTGTAAATGTGAGACTGTGGTTATGTTTTCTTTAAAGTTGCATAAAGCACAAAATAAGTGTGTAGTGTTATCATGGCAACACATTTTCACGGTGACTTGAATCTTTAACATCTGTAAAAGCGACTGAACTCCACAAATGCATAGTTGACCATCTAATATCCTTGCTTTGAAACCTGCTGGAGGCCTTTTAAGTAGACCTACTATCTGACAGTGCGCAGTCTAATTATTGCCAGAGTCTGCTGGCAGGCATGAAATAATCAATAGTGTAATGTTAACCTCCACCCATCTCTCAGACTCCCTTGAGTGTCAAGATTCTTCTGCTCTGTATGTGGGAATGACTCTGTCTACCCTTTTCTTTGCCTTTCTCTCAATATCTGGTTGCATCTCTTTACATTGACAGAAGAAGCAAGCATCCAGCGCTGACCGCATTACTCTCTATGGTCTGATGGTGAAGCCTATTCAGCGTTTTCCTCAATTCATACTCCTCCTGCAGGTCAGTATTTATCCATAAACTATTAGCACAGTGCTGGAGGGGTCACGCTCCTTTAAAAAACTAGAAATTAGTTGCCAAGCAAGTTTATTAGAAACTCAATGACTGGCTAAGAGCATGCCACGTCTTCTCGCAGCCTATTGGCTCACAAGTTTGCTCTTCCCTTGGCTCATGGCTCATGATCTTTGGGTGAACTGTTTATTTAAATAAATAAACATTTCAAATGTCCATTCTGTCACACAAACAAGTCACAAGCCAGAATGACAGAGCATTATCAAAATCTACTTTAGAAATATCAAATTGACATCTTTAGCCAGTGGGTCACAATGATGTCATGAATTCACCAAATTTATATTGGCAAGCTGTTTGTACCATCGCCTTGTGCTCTCTTGGGTCCTTCCTTCAGTTTTGTTCATTTTTATGGATGAGGAACAAGCAAAGAATTCACTACTCTACTTTCCCATGCAGTAAGAGTGCCGTGGCACTTAATTTCATACCTCAGTAGGCATCGATAACCCATGAATTTTGATAGATAAGATAGGAATGTGAATAAGATTTTTTTTTTTTTTTTTAATGCTCTGACTCGAGATTAGCCTGTGTTAAATCACACATTAAACAGAACAAGAACTGATCACAGGCATTACCTTTATTTAGACCTTTATCTGCTTCCTCCTTTTTAGTGGCCTAAATCAACCACAAACTGACATCGCTTATTAAAAACATACAAAGTGGTGTAAGGCAGAATATGCCAGGGGTGTCTAGTCCTGCTTCTGGAGGGCCACTGTCCTGTACAGTTTTGCACCAACCCCAATTAAACACACCTGAACCAGCTAATCAGGGTCTTACTAGGCATACTAGGAACATCCAGGCAGGTGTGTTGAGTCAAGTTGGAGCTATACTCTGCAGGACAGTGAACCCTCCAGAACTGAGTTTGGATAACTGTGGTCTAAGTTGTTCTCTTCCAAAAAATTATCCAAAATAAATGGCATAAAAGTGTAATAAAATTTACTGTTAATCCTCTGTTTTGCAACAGCTCTCATTTTTTTTTAAAATGGATAATGAATGAAAATTAAAATAGTGCTTTACTCTATATATATATATATATATATATATATATATATATTATATATATATATATATATATATATATATATAATTTTTTTTTTTTTATATGTATAACACAAACAATCAGTGCTGAACCATACTTTAATGAATAAAAATATTAATATTAATTGTATATTTATCATTAAAGTTAGTTCATTGTTCATTTCATTTCCATTAACAGAAGCAACTTTAAAATTTTAAAAGGTATTAGTACATTTTGAAATTAACACTCTAACAAGGAACAATACTTCTACACCTTTCATTTATCTTAATGTTACATCTGGACTCTTAGTGTAAAGTGTTCATTTCAACAGTCATGTTTAAAGATACATTTATGTATCTACACAATGGCCATAGCATGATGATTATATATCTATATATATATATATATATATAATATATATATATATATATATATAAATAATTATGTATGTATGTATTTGTTATTCACACACCAGGCAAAAGTGTGTGCTGCATCTAGGACGACTTGAAGACAAACGGGATGTGTCGCATTCAATTCAAGCAGCGGTCTAAAACAGTTTATTTATTAACCGAAAGGGCAAAAAGTTTATTTTTTATATTTTTAATTTGGTTTAGATGAGTATGAAGTTCAGTAAGAGCAAACAGAAATAGAAAGCGCAATATAAATTATAGCTCTCAAAGGCGGCATTTACACTGCAGATCTGGATGCCCAAATCGGATTTTTTGAATAGAAGATTTTTTTTGACATCCCGCTTACACCTTCTTGTGACCTGTATTCTGATATCTGCATTTACACAGGCTTAACTTGACGTGGCTCTATGCATTCGACAGTGATATTAAAAGACCAAACTCTGCACACACTATTAATAAAGCATACTTTGTATAGAAAAGCAGATAAGTCTAGAATATGAACACAGAGTTGAACTTATTGACAGAACTCATAGATAATTTTTTTTTTATGTGATAAGCTAGTTTCATCCTTACATCATAATCATTAATTAGTACAGATTCTTCACGATAGTAATTATATACACAGGTCTGCTTTACACATCCGCGAGTACTAATGCTCTAATGGTCTAGCGGCAGAACTTGTGCCAAGTTAGCGGGTCTGGGTTCTAATCCACCTTCGTATAGTTTTCCTCATTTAAACCAAATGTGTTCATTAGTGATTGTATATCAAGAGCAGGGACTGTGCCACATGGGAGGAAAACATGGGAATTGGGTCACTAAATGAAGCATACAGACTTTAAAAACTATCGGCAATCAACTATCGGTGCCTATTAATCGACAAAACCGATCATTTGATTGAACTCTAGTTATAGTACGTCACAATGGCTAATGTGTTGTCTGTGCGTTAGAGGTGCAGGCATTACATTCTTCCATTAGCTTCCTTCCCTTTTACTCTTTCACTTGGTGTCTTTCTTTTATCCTCACTCTCTTATTGCTGTTTGACTTGTTTTCTCTCTCTGTCTTTAGGACATGCTGAAGAACACCCCCACTGGCCATGTGGACAGGCTGCCCTTGCAACTGGCTCTGACTGAATTGGAGACCCTTGCTGAGAAACTCAATGAGCAGAAAAGGGTGGCTGATCAGGTCACTGAGACACAGCAGCTGGCTCGCTGTGTCAGTGACCGCTCTCTCAGCAAGGTGAGAAAAACACATATGTGCGCACAGGTACTAAGCTGTGACAGCAGGATGCTGTTGCTTTGATGTAATCACAACAGTGTCATTCCTATTCACAAAACCATTTCATGGTATCATTCTGACTTCCCGTTTCTTAAACATTTTTTGCAGGTACTTTTGCAGTTAACTGGTCTCAAGTTCATCATGTTCATGTTCCACTTGCATTTGACAACCAGAATGTGTCACAATGCCTTTTGTCTTAATGTGAACAGTATAGATACTATTTTATTATTTGAAACCTAAAAAATATATATATTTTGTGAAATGATGCTTTTTTTTTTTTTTTACTTTAAATTTTAAATTGTACATTAACACTAAAAAGTTTGGGGTGAGTAAAAAAAAATTATTCTGAATGAAATTAATATTTTCATTCAGCAAGGATGCATTAAATTGATCAAAATGACATTAAAGAATAAAGACTCAAATAAATGCTGTTCTTTCTATTCATCAAAGAATTCTGAAAAAAAGTATCATGGTTTTCACAAAAATATGAAGCAGCACATCTGTTTTCATATTTATTTTTTGCAAATATAAACTCCAAACTTTGGAACAGTAATGTATGTGTGCAAAGCTATGTGTGTAAAGCTAAATCTGTATAAGACAAATTTTGTAAATCATAAAAGATTTATTTCATTGCAGTGCAAAATTTGCCATGTTTACTAATTGCCAATGAACTGCATTACCACAATTAAAGGAGTAGTTCACTTTCAGAATAAAAATTCTGTCATCTACTCACCCTCCACTTGTTCCAAACCTGTATGAGTTTCTTTCTTTTCCTTGAACACAAAAGAAGATATTTTGAAAAAAGTTAGTATCTGAACATTTCATGGGCACCATTGACTTCCATAGTAGGAAAAAAACCCCCCAAAAAACATGAAAGTCAATGGTGCCCATGAACTGTTCGGATACTAGCATTTTTTCAAAGAAGGTCCACAAATTCCCATTTTTGTCCAGCCATGACAGCCTGCTGGGATTTTCTGTCCACCTGGATGTCAGAACGTGATATGATTAATGATGCAGAACAACCAGGCATTTTTTTTCAGCTGTGATCTAAGCCCTTATTGTACAGTTTGGCATAATAAACCATTGATGTTGCACAGTCTGCCTTGACTTTTAAACTCAGTCTCACCGGGGTCACAAATCGTAAAGGCAATTGTACACCTGGCTTAACTAATAATCTAAGCAATGCAATTCTATGCAATTTAATAATGTTTCAATGCTCACACTCAACTTGCTGTATGCTCACAAGGCCACTGTAGGTCTCCATCACCTGACAAACAGCCTTTAAACATCCTGCCAAGTACCTGGACATTACAGCTGACCCTGAAAATAACCAACCCATCTCCCGTTATCCCTGGCCTGCATTTTTCTTTTTTTTTTTCATGGAGTCATCAGAGAGCAATGATGGTCCATTAATGCGCTATAGCAGTGCTTGAATACATGGCAGGAGTGTTTCTATTCCATTACCATACTCATATCACAGGCCAGCTGCTGCAAATCCGAACAAATGCATTTCTGAATAAGAGGAATCAGAGAATAAATGAGACACTTAATTGGAAAGTCTAAGTTGCTTTCAGTATCTTTTGTTTGGTTTGCTTGCTTCTGCTCTTCTTTAGTCTGCATCTCTCTCACTTTCTCTTAATTCTGATTTTGGACTCTTTCTCTTTAGGTCTGCTGCAAAGCTACCTGCATAGGCAGCATTTTAAGGCATTATACAGTACATTATACAGAGGTGCACTCTCAAAATGAAGAGTGTTCAAATGTATAGGGCTGTCAAATCGAGTAATTGCAACAAAAGTTACATATTTGTGTGTGCTGTATGTATAAATACGTATAGGGATATATTTATATTTTTAAGAAAAATGGTGGATACTGGAATATATTGTTTATATATATATATACAACACATAAATTAATATATAATATAAAACATAAATAGGAGTATGGTATATATTGGATACTGGAATATATTGTGTCTGTGTGTGTATATATACACACACATAATTGTTTTTTCAATCATTTTTTTTATTTATTGATTTTTAAAATCGTTTAAATGAATTTGAACAATTGAAATTGGGTATTTTTTTTTTAACTTTATAATTATTATGTTGTTTTTTTTTATTTATTTTTTATTGCTAGAAATTAGATGCCTACAGTATGTGGTTTGTTTGATTTTATTTTTATGGCCCTTTCAACATACAGTACAGTCAAGAGTATTGTGAAAGTGGTGGGAGAGATGGGGAGGTTTTGAACCTGTATCCCTGTGTGTACAACTACTCTTACTGTATGTGCTGTGAGCATGTGTGTTGTGCTCTATCCACTGAGCAGTGGCTTCAACCTTACCATTTATTTTTCAGGGATTTAAGCTGCATTCCAATGTGAAACAGTCAGTTCCATTACCCCATATACACGCAATGAAATATTCATCGTCTGTCTCAGACTATCTGAGTTAGTAGGCCAGCAGATATAGTATTCTGCACAGGCTAAGACTGCAGCGTCTCCCTGTCTCTCTTCAGCAAGCACATCACATACACCTCTGTCACTTTCTCTCTCTCTCTCTCTCACTCTCTCTCACTCTCACACTCACACACACACACACACACACACACAAACATCCATCCAAACTTACAAACCATTTCAGTCACACTCTCAAGTCCCTGAAAAGGATATCTGGCCTTCCCCCACAACATTCTGTTTGCCTTTTCATCCTTTGGGTGGCACTCTTACTATAAAAACAAAGAGCCTGGAGCATGCCTTCTGACTGACTGAAGGTCTAATTTCTCAATGCATTTCAACAAAGGCCGAGCAGCGTTGCCAATTCCCTCTGGATCCGGCGACTCATTTTATGTGATGCGGGCTACAGAAGCAGATGCATTATTTATAAAACTACTCTCCTGACTGATCAAACACCAGCACGCAATATTTATTTGAGCCGCTGGACATTGGGTTTCGCTGCTGTGATGCTGCTTGTGTATTATTGCTGATGGAATGAGGATGGACTCTGGCAATGTCTCCTAACACAATACAAATAATATGTTTTTCCCTGTGTTGTTATGGATTCTGGATAAAATTAGAATGACTACAGTGCATAAATAAATGAGTGTAGTATGTACATCAGGCGTGATGGTTCTAAAATGATCTATTTATATAATTAAAGAACCACTAGGAACCCTCCTTTTTTATAGTACACATCCAAATTGATATAGTTGGTAGATGTGAGTCTATACTTCTCAATCCTATTTGAAAGGAGTATCTATAAGATGGGTTTTATATCCACAACCTTTCTGCTACAAATATACCGCTGTCTTTCCAATCTTCTGTGCTGCCTGTCTGTGAACCTTCAAGTGTCTTATATGACATGCTGTGGCCTCTAAGTGTGTAGCCACGTAATCGGTCCCCTCTGTTTTGTAAGACTTGCGTGTAATCCATGTCTCCTCTTTTCTTCAGCTGCTGAACTCCGAGCAGAGCTCTTTGATCCTTTGTGAGACGCTGATTGAGACAGTGTACGGCGAACGAGGACAGGTCCTCAAGTCTAAGGAGCGAAAAGTCTTTCTCTTTGGTGACATGCTCATCTGTGCCAACATCAATGTCAAGTACGTGTCCTGGACAAGGTCGATTGACTTCCTCTTTTTTCCTCCGCCTCTAAGGCCACGCTGATGGATTGATTCTCATCAGCCGATCTAAATACAGACTCCTGAGTCTCCTGAAGCATTATAGTGACGTTCCCCAATATGCTGCAGTCAATGTGAGGGGGTTAGAGGCTAATGGCTAAGGCACAGGACAGAATTGGGCAGAGTCAAATGGGCTTTCATTATCTGGGTACAAATAGCAGGGTGTTTAGCTACAGTGACACAGATTATCCCCATAGATCACAGGCATAAAAGCGCTCCTTATTTCCACTCAAATAGATTATCTATGACAGCACCATTGATCACATCTCAGAAGTGCAAAAGGTAAACAGCTAAGTGAAAAAGCTTGCACTGATGCTGAATCACAAAGCTTTTATGCTAGTCCTTCTACTGCAGCACGGTACGTCTTTGTTCTTCTAAAGTGCGACTTGACATGCCCTTTTAGAAGATCATAACAAGGTACATGAATAATAACAAATCCTCAAACTTGCTGGAGGTCCAGCCCTCCACAATGCACTCATAGCCGATCTGTAAAAAATCAAAACCGATTTGGGGAAATTTAGCTCACCACTTTTAGAAGATCATAGAATGGGTGCCGTCAGAATGAGAGTCCAAACAGCTGATAAAAACATCAGAATAATCTGCAAGTAATTCACATGACTCCAGTCCATCAATTAACATCTTGTGAAGCAAGTAGCTTCCAGTTAAAAGCTTCCAATATTGCTTTTTACGGTTTTCAGCAAATTTTTATTTTTGGTCGAACTATTCCTTTAACAACAAGTCTTGCCTGATATTCAAAATCAGTAAACAAAGCTCTATTAGTATTAACAGTCTTCTGTCAGCCTAAGAGATTGATGGAGGAAGCCAGTGAAGAGCAGAAAGCAGGAGACAAAGTGATGATTCTAAAAAATTAGCAAGGTTTATTGAATAATCTTGGTTCAGTACGTTTTGATGTTCTGACTTTATCCCTACTTTGGTTGGATGTCATCCGGTCTGGACTTCATCCTGTACTTCATTATAAATCCAACAATTGTTATTCTAACAAAAGCAATGGAAAACTACTGCTAATGGAGACATTATCTTTGGAAAATAAATATCCCTTGAAACTGTACTATTATAATATTAAACAACAAGAGCAATAAAAATAAGTTATATAATAAAAATGAATAAATGATTATGATTAAATGATAAATGATTATAATTAAATGATTATAAATAATAAAAAAGGAAAAAAAAGAATAAAATAAAACAGCACAGGCTTTGTTGCTTTGTTGAACACACACATTATCTGCTGAGATTCTTTATATACTTCATAAGTAACATTAAGAATATTGGAATGTTTTACATAAAAATACTGTTTTACTCAGTATAATTCAGTGTGTTAACTTGCTATTTCTTTGGAATTATTTTGTATTTTTGAATTTCACTAGCAATTTCTGAGTCAAAATTGATTCAAAGTAAATCCTTAACCCTTTTTTTTTTTTCTTCTGTTATCAGTCAGGTTCCTTCTTTTTAATAATTCTGCAAACCATTTCTACACCTTGAACCTCTTGTCACCACCAGGGGTCCCCCTGACATCAGCAGTCTGGTTCCAGTAGGTCCCAAGTACACCCTGAAGTGGAGCGCCCCCTTGCAGCAGGTTCATGTAGTTGAAGTGGGTCAAGAGGGCGCCCAGACTAAGGACACTCTTTATCAGCTTGGAGGCATCAAGCGTCCGGGTAGCTCTTCGAGATTGGGTAATGGCAACGCTGTTGGTGCTGCTACTTTCTAAACAATCAGATAACATGCAGCCTTGATGTGAGTCTCTTAGACATTTCGAATTAATTGACCATTTCTTGTGAGCAATGCACCTTTTTATGGCCTCCGCAGATGAGTGTATCTCAGGCGAGGTAGATAAGAACAACAGAGGCACAGTATAAGCAATCTTATTTCACTGTCTGATAGACCACAAACATATTCAGCATGCTGTCATCAGTTTTGGCACATTATTTCCACCTCCACTCCCAATCAGAGAGAGCAAGTTCAGGAGATTGGAATCAGGGCTGAACACTCTTACAAAACATTATTGTGTTTTGTATTGGAAGACGAGGAGGAGGAAAAGAGCAATTGTGGGGCACTAAGATAAATATGCTGACAGAGCACCAGGAACAAAGTATTATCAGGATGTAGAGGTTCTGGCTGTTTAAGCCTTTTACTTTCCGAGCTGAAATATTAATGGTGTTGTCTGTGGAACACCTATGTTGGATTGTGCACTCAGGGGAGCCAGGAAATTAGATGACAGAAGATGTTTAATGCCGGGGCCTAGCAGACAGCTCGCGGGCAGGAGTCTTTAGAAGACCTCTTGTGCCCCCTATACCTTATTTCTCTTGGAAATCATTATAAAACAGCGTTCTGCCCAATTTATCTGCCTTCGATCTTTCCCTGCTGTTTTATAACTCAGCAGTAGCCTCACATCTGCTTCATATTTCTAATTTTCGCCATCTTTCCATATCCCTCAGTTTAATTTAAAGTGCTGGCATGATTATTTCACTTGAAATATTGCCAAATAATCAATACAGGAAATCAAAATAGTGACAGGAAAAATAATAAATAAATAAATAATAATAAAAATAATATGTGTGTGTGTATATATTATTATTATTATTATTATTATTATTATTATTAATTTACAGCCTATATTTTTATATAAACTACCAAAAATGAAAAATAAATAAATACATACATAAAATAAAATAAAAAATGGGGGCCAGTCATTTTTTTTAAAGAACTTTAACACTTTTATTCAGCAAAGATGCATTAAACTGTCAAAATAATTGTAAAAACATTTCTAATATAAAAAAAGTTTTCTATTTTAAGTAAATTCAGTTTTTTTAACCTTCCATTCATCAAAGAATTTCCATTCATCAAAAACCGCATCACTGCTTACACAAAAATATTAAGCAGCACAACGGATTTCAGCATTAATAATAATAAGAAATATTTCTTGAGCACCAACTTGGCTTATTAGAATGATTTCTGAAGAGATGGATATATGACACTGAAGACTGGAGTAATGGCTGCTGAAAATTCAGCTTTATCATCACATGACTAATTTTGACATATTAAAATAGAAATCAGCTATTTTAATATTAGTGGTTATAATATTAGTAATATTAGTATTTTTATTGTATTTTTGATGAAATAAATGCAGCCTTGGTGAGACTTTCAAAAATATGCAAAAATCATACTGACCCCAAATATTTGAAAAGTATAGTATCTTTAATAGTATTTTGAATGTATTTTATTTACGTTTATTTAAAAACAAGGTGAAGTAAGGCTAGTACAAATAATCATATCAATGTATAATAAAATAAAAAAATTAAAAAGATATTAAAATACAGTTACATAGAAAATATAGACTGTTTTCTGAGGATGTGCAGGTCAAATGTGATGATGAAATGATCACAATGAAGGATAAAGTCTCACCAGTCTGATAGTGTGCCGCAGAACTTCTTTTCAAAACCTTTTTCTTTTTCTATATTTAGACTGATCACGGAGCCTGTATTCAGTGAGGATCTGTTTCAGTATTTTACTGAGTAGAGATAAAAGGCAGTGTTCCTCTCCTCTCTTACACTATTCAATGACCTCTTTGCACTGTTATCATACACTTCTGGTTATGTAACAAGAAGCCGCCACTTTAATCACTATTTTCCAAACCCTTTTGTCTTAGTCTGGTTCACGGTCTCTGAATGTGTCCATCTTCAGTTATTTATAGCAGCACATAGGCATACAACCCTGTTTTTCCCAGTCCGTGTCACATCTCTCCTCCCTTGTGATATCACTTCATGGGGCTCCTTGCCCAAACCAGATCCCATGCTCCCCCAGCGTACCTCAAAATAGACTAATTTTTCATCTTCTGCAGGCCCCAGTGCCCTAATTTATTGATGGAATAGGCCACCATTCCAGGAAGAGCCGGGCCCTCTGCTGCTGCCACTGTAAAGCAGCACAAAACAGTAGCATACTTCATATCTGAAAGGCCCCTGTGAATCATGAGATGGGACCTGTCCACAGATGGGGGAGCTATACACAAGCATTTTTATTGGGGGGTGAGAATGTATTCCTAATGGACATACTGTACTATACAGTGATGTTATTTATTTGGACAATTTCACACTCTTACATACTACTACTACTACTACTACTACTACTAATAGTAGTATAATTTTTGTTGTTATTATCATTATTATTATTATTATTATTATTGAATCTAATATTAACAAATATACTATGACTACTTCTATTATTTCGTTTTTATTATTCTTATTATTATTACAAATTATATAATTAATATAATTAATATATAACAAGTTCATATATATTAATGATTTTTACTTCTGTCTTAAATTCTGTTTTTAATTTGAAATGTATATAATATATCTATTTTAGACTTCTGCCATTTAGACAAAGTAAAAATAATGTACTACAGCAAGTCCTATTATTATTATTATTATTATTTATTATTATTATTATATTAAATCATACTTTTAACATAATATTATGAATACCTCGTTATTAATATTATTTTTTACTTTTTTATGTGAATTGTGTATATTATGATCAACATAATATGCATTTAGACAAAGTAAATATAATGGACTACAGTAAGCCCTATTATTATTATTATTATTATTATTATTTTTAAATTATACTTTAAACATAATATTATGAATACCTTTATTATTAATATAATTTTTTTTACTTATTTTTTATGTGAATTGTGCATATTATATAATTTACATAATATATAAACGTAATATCTACATGTATATTTAGATAATTATGTTGCAGTTTTAATTTGGCATCACACTTTGGTTCCTGGAAATTATCACACAAATGTTTCCTCAGCGACCATGCACATCATTTTTAGATTTGTTTAAACGTGCCAGACAGATCCTTGCTAAAATTGTATGTGTAAAAGCACTCTGGCAACACCTTTGTTGACTTTAGGTTTTGGACTTCTGTATTGTGCCTGCATAGGCCTCTGCTGGCGTCCGCCCAATAGTGTGTCAGCTTATATATGACAATGTGTTTGAGAGAGATAGACTGGTGTAAATGGTAGAATACCATGCCATTGTGTGAAAAACCAGATCCCGGCACACCAACTGGATTAGACTGGATTACAAGTCAGCACCTTCACCTGAGGCCAAGGTGGGCCATGAGCCCACAAACCTGTAGGCCTGCCTAAGGCCTTGCCACAGCAACCAGAAGAGCACGTCGACTCTGCCAGCTTGCGCTGTAGGGGCTCACTGTGCCTTTTTTTTTATTCAAATGTGCCTACTATTGATCAAGCTGTGCCAGTGACAGATGTCTCTGTGACTGTGTGAGTTGAAGACCCTATTACATTTCTAAAGGTTAGAGAGAGACAGACAAAACAGTGAGAGAAAGATGTAGAGGTGTAGAGAGAAGTGGATGCAAACCTAGACAGACAGTGAAAGACACAAAGACAGGAGAGAGAGAGCCGAGAGAGAGAAATGGTCTGTCAGAGACAGAGAGAGATCTCTGACAGACCTTGCAGCAGTACTTCGAGAATTAGGTTGAGCTAGGGGCCAACAATTGCCCACAGGTCACCTGATTATGTGGAGGTGCTGAAAGGCCAGACAGCCTGCGGTCTTCGTATCCAGCTCTGGGATTTAATTACACTCCTCATCCCTGGGCTATTGGTCGGACGTGTAGAGCAGATTCACCCCAGCTATTGATTCTGCAGGCAGAGACCAGAAACCGCAAAAAGCGAATGGGGATTCTTATCGATGGTACATTTCACGTCTAATGAGACACCTGTGTTCATTTCATCACCTTTAAAGGGCTTCATATTTCTTAATGGCTTCATTTTGTACTCTGCTCCTTTTCCCTATAGCATTTAGCCTGTGTGGCTACACAAACAATGGGAGATCGATCTATCCTCGCTATCGATTCTCTTTGTTAGTGGTGCTACTGGAAAGTATTGACAAATGAAAGTTTTGTCATAGACCCAAAGTCTTTAAAAGTTAAGGCCTTTGATTTTGTTTAGATTTGCATTTGGCCAAGTTTTCAAGTGAAAGCTTAGAACACAATCACTCTGTCTTCCTAAGGTTCTGAAATTCATCTTTTATGTCATTAGAAAGCTGTGCAGGTTGCAGATCAATTATTTGATTTTTGATTATTTATTTTATTTGAGCATAGCTCACAGTTTAACCAAGATATCCAGACTTGATTACATATTCAAATAATTTAGCACCTTACGGGAACCCATATCCACAGAAATATCATCTCAGCTATTGAGAACCCTGGAGTGCAGGTGCTTTTCTCACTCTGGGATTCATGTGCTGATAAAGCATGGTGTGCAGTTTAAGTAGTGGATAAGTAAAGCTGGTTATTTTTGATTGACAGGAAGTATCATTCTGGGCCCGCCCCGTCTGTATCAGGAACTGCAGGAGTTGCATCATGACCTCTCAGTGGTAGAGCAGGTCACTCTGCTCGTGGGGACTTTACAGGGAACGTACCAGGTAAATACAGCTCATTGCCGCATGTACAGTGGGCCCATGATGTATTTAGACCCTTCAGTGGGAACCTGATGGAAATGATGTTACACATTGAAAATCACTATTGGTTGATTTAGTTAAGAAAGTAAGTTAAAAGTAATTGTAAAAATGTCTCATAAGCTAAAGTTTGCAATGAACGAATAAATGAATAAATAAAAACATATACATTTTAAATATATATATATATAATGTATAAACAGCCTACATTTGCATGTATTTGCAATTAACATGTGCAATACCTTTAAAAGTTTGGGGTCGGTGGAATTTTTAAATGTTTTTAAAAGTATGCATTTATTAGTAATAATACAGTAATATTGTGAAATGTTAAATTAAAAATATCCATTTTCTATTTTATTATAAAGTGTATTTTTTTTCTACAATGGCAAAGCTGAATTTTGCCATCTTGTGCAAAGCTGAAGCATGTTGTTGTATGAATATGATTATTGTTTGCGTTTTAATTGCGCAGGAGTGTAAGTTTTGTGTTTTTATGAGAAGCCAAAGGAAAATTTCCACATTGGTGTATAGTACAGGTCAATCAGTCCTTCAGAAGTCATTTTAGTATGTTAATTTGGTGCTTCAGAAACATTTGTGCTGCTTAATTTTCTTCATTTCTTTTAACAGTTTTTTTTTCCCCCAGGACCCACTGATAAATATAAAATTCAAAAGAAAAGCATTTATTTTAAATAGTAGTATTTGTAGCATTATAAGTATCTTTACTGTCATCCATTTAATGTGTTCTTGCTGAATAAAAGTAACAATTTCTTAAAAAACAAAAACTGACCCATCTTACTGACCCCAAGCTTTTGAACAGTATTGTAAGTTAATGTGTATAGTTACTTGCACATCAACTTTAAAGAATAAGATAAGTGGTGTTTTTGAATAAACTGAATTTTCATTATGAAAAAACCTAAGTGTCCAAAATTAATAAAAAAGAACAAACTCCAGGGAAAGATCAAGGTAGAATTTATTAAACGGCAAATCAAAAGCTGTATTTGTCACATATGCTACAACCATCTGGTGTAACAGCGTTTTCAGCGTAATTAAATTGTGATCAAAGTTAGGCAACCAAAGACACGGATCATCAATTGATTAGCATGGCATGCTATTGATAGTTGGAAGACAACACGGGGAAACCTTCACAATCTGATCCGGAGTTAATGTTCAGATGGGAGATAGCTATGAATGGCGTGTCTACAAAGCATAAGGCTTCTCTCAAATCAGGACAGCTCCCCTGATAGACAGCCAGTAAGCCAGTACAAAAACAGCTAGATTTGTATTTTTTTTTTTTTACCTCTGAGCGTTGTGTCAAAACAGTAACAGAGCTTTGTTTTGCATGGTTTTCTGACCACAACCATGCCTTTGGCCTCTCTCCAAGTGACTAATTCCTACCCACAAACTAATCAGAATATAAATGTGCAGCAAATAGAGAATGAGTGAACTTCTGCAGACCTCATTGATTTTGGAGATGTATTTCAATTGGATTTGGCTTTTGGGAGGTGAGAATAATTTTGTTTATGAGAGGGAAACCTTTATTATTTCAATGAACATAGTTAGCATAACAACGAAACATAAAATATTAAGTTAATGTGATATGATGCACTGGTTTTCCCCTTATGTGAGGTGATATTTTATTTTTTTTTTCAGCTTAGTAAATGCATATAATAAAATACAACTTACACTATATAAAAGATTTACTGTCATTTTTGGTGTTTACTAAGATCACAATTGTCTTTCTTTGCTGTGTTTATAGAATCTGAACACCACTGTAGCACAGGACTGGTGTTTGGCTCTGCAAAGGCTGATCCGCATCAAGGAGGACCAAATTCAGAGTGCTAACAAGTGCCGTTTACGATTGCAAGTCCCTGGCAGACCAGACAAGTGAGTAAACGGGGCAAAATCTTCTTTGCATTTTGACAAAGTTGGTCATTTTTCCTCAGCATCCTCGACAAAGTGAACGCACATTTTGATGTGTTCAGATATTTGTTAAAGCCATATCTAATTCAAAAAACATTTTCCTCATTTCCTTGTTCTACTGATAAATTACATTTGCCTCAAGAAAGTTAGTAGTAAGATATGATGCTAAATGGCTTTTGGGATCTAAACAAGAAAAAAACATTTCATCTCGATTACACCACAGCTTGATTTCAGGCCGGCAGTCTTATACATTTTTCTGGAGCAGGTGATCCCAAGCGGCACTGAAACATAATGGCTGATGACAAACATGTTAATGTTCATCTGCAACAAAGTTAGGATGATGAAGAAGCCTGGTGCCATGTTAATTTCCCCTATTGAAAGCACATTACTCGGCTTTATTTGTGGCATGCGTTAAAAACCTGCCCCTTGTCACCTTTAATGAAGCCAAGCAGCAAATTACAAGCCTAATAGCATGATGGGAAATCATTAAGTGATAGTTTTCAGATTCGGGAGATCAAGGAATGCTGGAGGTAAGGTTACATAGCCCCTTTCAGCATGGAAAGTGCTAAATTATGGCTAGTCACGGAGCTTATTCAATTCATTTAACTTAGTCTGGGAGCTGCTGTTTCCCATTTGGAGCAGTAGTGTTATTTCTCTTTGATGCGTAGACAGGGGCTTTAATGTACTCTTATTATGTCACATTAAGAGTCAGTGAATGTAAATGTGTTGAGGCGGAGGCTGCACATTTTTCACAGTGCGCTGCACCTGAATGTGCTTATCTTGATGGTGCAGTGTGAGAGCGGAAACTTCACTCATAGAATCGGCCATGGAAGGAAGAGAAATGAAGACAGATTAGTTGAGGATTCAACTAAGAAAAGAGCTGAGGAGATGGGGAAAACATGAGAGAAGGGAAGCAGAGAGAAAAGAAGATAAACTGTAAAGCATAGAGCAGGTCTGGAGTGACATAAGGGTGAATAAATGATTATCCCTTTAATAAATGGTTCTGGTTTGATGAGGGTTAAAGCCAACTCATGTGTTCACGTGAAGGTTCAACACAAAAATATATTTCATTTGATCCTCACTACATGAATAGAAAGATAAATATAGCTGCAAGCAGAGTGAAGGTACATGGGACTGATTTTCTGCCTTTGCACATGGAAGAGACTCAGCAGAACGTTTAATCTCTGTGTGCTTTCTCAACCTAATGTGACAGCCCAACCAGCCCAGAGCAGCTCAGTACCCTGTAGTCCTCCCAATATCTGTCAGACCCCTGCTCTTCAGGCCTGCTCTGTTGGCTTACATTCTGCAGAACCCAAAAGAGCAATCTGCTCAGTCAAATATTCACCAGAACCCCTGCCCAGCTTCCAGAACAGGCATACTACCTGAATTTTCCATTGCCTTCGTCAGCCTGCTTTGATGTCATAATGCACTGATGTCATTAATACAGGGAACTGAGATTCTTTTCGTATTCAGAACCAGTTTATTTTTTCAGAATAGCAAAATCTATTAACCATTCCATTAATGTTTTCATGAATCTCCAGTGTGAAATGTAGACTTATTCCCAAACATACGATTCTTATTAGCCAGCTCTTTTTAGTGAATTAAAAATACAGCAAAGCCAGTGTTTTCCAATCGCCAAAATAATATATATTTTTTATTAACCTCCATAGATGGTCCTTCAAGAATTTACAAAATAGTCTGAATTCCAAATTATGAACCAAATTTTTTTAGTGACTCAAAACATACAACATGACCATTGTCATTTTTAATCCTGAATGAATTATCAGATTCTTTTCACTGAACCAAAAACATAACACCCGGCCAGTGTTATTGTAATCATCAATGAATGATTTTTAAGAGATGGTTATTTTTAGTGAATTAAAAACATACACCATGACCAGTGTAATTTGATTTCCAAACAACCAAATTCCTTAACTAATACCTTTTATAGCCATACTTTTAGTGACTTAAGAATATTCAGTGATATGACTTGAATACTACTTGAATCTGTTTTTGGTGTTATGGAGACTGCCTTGGATTGGTTCAGATCTTATTTTTCTGATCACAGTCATTTTGTTTTTATGGATGGCCACAGATCAGAGGTTGGTCCAGATAGTACTGGTGACCCCCAGGGCTCAACTCTTGGTCCTCTATATTTTTCCATTCAGTCAACTATAAGATCTCTTGACCTTAACTACCATTTTTATGCTGATGACACCCAGATTTTTATCCTTTCAAAATTGGGTCAAGATGTGTACTTATTCCATCTTTTAGATTGTATTTTCGGAGATTGAGACATGGATGTCTAACAATTTTCTGTGTTTGAATTGTTCTAAAACTGAAGTCATGCTTCTCGGCTCTCCCCATCAGCTGTGCAAAGCTGGTTCTTTAGCTCTGTCTGATGCTGTTGGGCTGGAGCTAAAAAGTAAATTAAAAAAATCTTGGAGTCACTTTTGTTGTTAGAACCTTTTGTGCAGAGCACTGTTAAGACCTCATTCTTCCATCTCAGAAATATTGCACACCTGTGAACTATGCTGTCTTTTTCCATTGCTGAAAGCATGATTAACTCTTTCGTCTTCTCACGTTTAGACTATTGTAATGCCCTTCTCACTGGAGTGTCTAAATCCTGTATCAACAAACTTCAGTACTTGCAAATTTCGGCAGCTAGAATTTTGTCAGGGGTTAGGGTTGTTGACCATATAACCCCTGTTTTAGCATCGTTGCATTGGCTCCTAGTAAGTTTCTGTGTTGATTTTACATTCCTTATGTTAATATACAAGGTACTGCATGGTCTGGCTTCTCAATACTTGGCTGAGCTTTTAACACCAAATTCACCTATTTGTAATTGACATTACCTGATCCCTGAAATAAGAATTTTTATTTTTAGTGAATAGAAATTATACAGTGTTGTCTTCATGTGTTCTTACTAGTCTGTGAATTAAAAACGTACAGTGCAACTAGTGATCTCTACAGTCGGCAACAAACTTCTGAGGGCATTCAATACTATACTAAGAATTTAATTTTTAACTGTTAATTCTTTTGCAAACATATATTCCTCAAAAGTTCTAAAATATCCTTAATTAAACCGTTAATGAATGAGAATGGAATAAGATAAGAAACTTAAGATAAGGAACTTTATTTTCATTACAATAATGTAACAAAATTTGTTCAGTAGCTCTCAGAGACCAGCAGCATTGAAGAAATATAAGAATACACAAGATATATTTAAAATAGAACAGAAGTAAATAGAATAGAGCCCAGTAGAACTGTCAGAGGTATAGTGCTCATGTGGCTGATGCTAATTGAATCCGGCTCACAACATTTCCTGATTTGGTTTTGCCTTCTTTCCCAATCATTTCCTTTCCTCTCTCCACTGGTCTATAAATAAAAGGTGGCAACCAGGCCAAAAAAATTCTGTTAAGGAGAAAAGAAGAACATTATCGCAGCGAGGCAGAGAAGAAAAGGGAATAAAGCTTTGAATACAGAAAAACAAAAAAAACAAAAAACAAACAAATTTAAAGCCATCTCTTTCTCTCTTTGGTACACATACACAAATCATCTCTCTCTTCACCTACCCTTCTCTTTATAAAACACACACATACAGACCTGGGGAGAGAGGCAGCATGCATCCATTGTTCTTTTTTTCACCTGCTGTTAGTCTAGGAGCCTTCATCAGATAACTCCTCTTAGCATGCAGCTAAAGGGGACGATGACACATGGAATTTCAAAGCGTTGGAGCCACGGAGGCTGATGCACATTTAGGAAACAGGATAATTAACATCACCCATTCAACTTGCTGCAAGTCTGTGTATGTGCCTATGTATTCTTCCTGTTACACAAAAACACGGCGGGTTGATTGAGAACAAAATATTAATATAGTATACTGACAGATGGCTGAAACAGTGGCAAGTCTCCAAGTTTTTCATACTAGAATGTTGTTTTTCTTCTAGGTCTGCTGAGATCTGTTCATGCACTGTATTTAAATCAGCTTTTTAGAGACATTTTCTGTTGTGCCTAGTGGCTTTTCACATCTGAAATTGTTAATCCAAGATCATTCATACCATGTCCTGGGTTAGTAAATAATCCTAGGTTTCCAGGTTTCAAAATTTCACACTGCATATTTGTAAACCCTGGCTTAATGTTCTTATTTACATTTAGATTTTACATTTTTATGCATTTTGCATGATGCTTTTGTTCAAAGTGACTTGCATCGCATCACATTTTATAATTTCATACATTGCCTGGAAATAATTCCCATGAACATGATGGTGCTACTGCCTGTTTGAGCTTCAGGAATTTGCATATTTATGAGGTTAGTAACATTGATTGGACAAATACAGATTGGGCACATAGATTGTTTTTTGAAACGCTAGAAATATCTCTAAAAAAATAACAAAAACAATAATCACTCAAGTTAATTCATTTGCTTTCATTGTTTCGCTTGCATACCGAAATTAAACAGCATGAAAGCATATCAATATTTAATAAGGTAAGAACTGAGGCAGTCTATTCAAGATTCAAGATTTTTATTTGTCACATACATGGTTATATGGAGAGCATATGACCCGCAGTGAAATGTATGTCAGGTCCGCTCCATGGACAGTGCAATTATTAAAGAATACAAACACAAGAAAATTATATATAAAGATGGTATGGAAAAAGTAAGGTAAAAAAAGAATAAAATAAAATGTGCAGGACAGTAGGCTATACTGTAGACTTGATAAATATTAAGATGAGCAGGAATGTACAAGAGAAGAATGTGCAAACAGTTTGTACAGGGTATTTACATAGCAGCAATAGAGGTAGTAAAAAAAGTAAATAAATAAAAAATATAGAAAATGCTGTGTGCTAGTAATAATGTCAGTATATTAAGTATCTTACTGATAATATATTATATAATATATTATAAGTATATTAAGTATAATATATGGATATTTGGATGAATCCAAGATGGCGCCGAGCATGGCGCCCATGTTGCGTGCTCCGAGTAAACTCTACAGTTTTTTGTTTGTTTTGTTTGTTATTTTGTTGTCCTACGTGTTGGATGTTGTTTGTATAACTGTCTACAACAGACACACGCTTTTAAACATAGGTTCCTATGTCGCGAAACGAAAACCGGACTTTGAGTTCTTGAATGCTGGCGCTTTGTTTACAAAACACCACATCAGAGTCCTTCGTCTGGGCCGCACGGTCGCGACCGAGGAAAGGCCAATGGAAAAGAGGGAAGAGAACCGGCGTCCTTGTCAGAATCAGGCGTCATCCCCTCTGACCTCCTCTCCCAACCATTTTGCTGGCTAATGTTCCGTCACTGGACAACAATCTCTGTGAACTGCGAGCATGTATCTCATAACAATGAGAAACAAGGGACTGCTGCATTATTTGCCTCACAGAAACCTGGATGTCTGCAGTGGTTCCAGACTCAGCCATCGAGCTTATGGGGTTCTCCATGCACTGCTTGGACAGAACGAAAGAGCTCACAGGGAAAAGCAGAGGTCGGGGCGTTTGTTTCTTTATCAACAACTCATGGTGTGATGAAAGGAACCTACACTCTATTAAATCCTTCTGCTCCCCTGATCTGGAATTTCATATGCTTCTGTGTCAACCATTCTGGCTACCGAGGGAATTTACAGTGGTCATAATCACAGCTGTTTACATTCCCCCTCAAGCCAACACAGACCAGGCACTCAAGGAACTGTATGGGAATATAAGTGAGCAGGAAACTGCGTACCCAGATGCGGCGTTTATTGTTACGGGGGACTTTAACAAAGCCAACTTCAGAACAATAGCTCCAAAATATTTTCAACACATCACCATCAACACGCGTGGTTATCGTGCACTGGACCACTGCTACTCTCCTTTCCGGGATGCCTACAAATCTCTCCCCCACCCACCTTTCGGCAAATCAGATCACTCTTCCATTCTGCTTGCTTATAGGCAGAAATTGAAACGGGAAGCACCCGCCCTTAGGACGATTCAATGCTGGTCGGACCAATCAGATGCTATACTACAGGACTGTTTTGCTCACGTGGACTGGGATATGTTCCGGGCAGTGTCTGATGACAACATAGAGGCATACTCAGAAACTGTAACGTGTTTCATCGGGAAGTGTGTAGAAGATGTAGTGGGGACAAAAACAATCCGCATCTACCCCAACCAAAAACCATGGATTAAGCAGGATTGACCAGCCTTGTCAGTGCGGACATCCGCTTTTAAATCTGGAAACACTGATGATCGCAAACAAGCCAGTTAAAGCCACAAAAAGACAATATAAAAACAAAGTTGAAGAACAATTCAACACCAACGATGCAAGAAGCATGGGGCAGGGCATCGATAACATAAAGATTTTAAAGAGAGTAAACCAGCTACTGTGAACATTGCCGCCTCTCTACCGGATGAGCTTAATAACTTTTATGTTCGTTTCGAAGCTCACAATACCGCCTACACAGAGAGCACTCCCGCAGCTGCTGCAGAAGAGGTGAGTGCAATCTTCGTCTCTGTCACGGATGTAACCCGATCCTTCCGATGGGTCAATATCCGCAAAGCTGTGGTTCCTGATGGCATTGGTGTTAACATCAGTGAGGATCTCACCTGGTCTACACACACTGATGCAGTGCTGGAGAAGGCACTTCAACGCCTCTTCTTCCTGAGACGGCTAAGGAAGTTTGGAATGAGCCCCAGCATCCTCAGATCATTCTACACTCGCACTATAGAGAGCATCCTGATGGGCTGCATCACTGCCTGGTTTGGAAACAGCACCGCTAGCAACCACAAAGCTCTGAAGAGGGTCGCGCGAACTGTCAGCCACATTGTTGGAGGTGAGTTTCCCTCCCTCCAGGACATCTACACCAGGCGGTGTGTAAGGAAATCCTGAAGGATCATCAGTGACTCCAGCCACCCGTCCCACAGACTGCTCTCTCTGCTGCCCTCAGGAAGATGTCTCCGCAGCATCTGATCCTGCACTAGCCGACTGAGGGATAGTTTTTTCCCTCAGGCTATCAGACTAATAAACAGTCAAAACTTATACACCCTACAGCATACTCCCACAATATGGTATGCCATACACTGCACTTTAACTTCAACAGTTCAGCACTGGACTATACATACACACTGCATTTAATACAATAATCTATCTGCTACTACTAGATACCATCCAATGCACATCCATGACATTTTCTGTATCCAGTTCATGTACAATCTGTTGCACCTTAGCATATTTTTATGCGTATATATGTCTACATAATATGGAATGTGTACATAATGTGTATAGTGTATAATGTGTAGTGCTAACTGTATGTTTGTAAGTATTGCATATAATATGTAGTGCTAACTGTATGTATGTAAGTATTGCGTATAATGTGTAGTGCTAACTGTAAGTATGTCTAATAGTACACTGTGTGTACTGATTATATGTATGTGCATATTGCACATTTTCATCTGTTGAAGTCTGTATGGTTATATGTAAATTGTTTCTGCAATTTCTGGAGCACGCTCCCAAGAATTTCACTCACCAAGGCACATGTGCTGTGGTGATGTGAAAATAAAAGTGACTTGACTTGACTTAATTAAGTGAAGAAGTTAAGTCATGTAGAAGTTAAGAGACTGAGTTTGAGTTTAGGAGCCTGATGGCCTGGGGGAAGAAGCTCCTCCTAAGTCTCACAGTTATTGCCATCAGGCTACGGAAGCACTTACCAGATGGCAGTAAAATGAAAAGACATTTACCAGGGTGGTTAGAGTCCTTAATGATTTTAACAGCTCTGCTTTTGCAGTGTTTGAGGTAGATGTCCTGCAGCAAGGGGAGAGCAGACCCTGAAATGCGCTCAGCTAAGCGCACAACTCTCTGCAGGGCTTTGCAGTCTTGCCTGGAGCTGTTCCCATACCACACTGATATACAATGAGTCAATAAACTTTCTATGGTCACCTGAATAGAAAGTTTTCAGGATTGCTGGTGAAACCCTGAATTTCCTCAGCTGTTGCAGATGATATAGTCTTTGCCTGGCTTTATTAACTTGAGTTTGGATGTGTGAAGGTCCTCTGAGATGTTTACACCATGGTACTTTAAGCTGCTCACCCTCTCCACAGGGGTCCCGCTGATCATAAGAGGAGTATAGGGCCGGTGCTGTCTCTTCCTGAAGTCCACAATCAGCTCTTTAGTTTTACTCAAATTCATAGTGAGACAATTGTCCTGGCACCATGATGTGAGTTTCTCTACCTCATCCAAGTATGGGGCTTCATTATTGTTGGAAATGAGGCCCAGAACCACAGTATCATCAGCAAATTTGATAATAGGTGTGGAGCTGTGGGAAGACACACAGTCATGTGTGTAGAGACAGTAGAGCAGGGGACTCAGGACACAGGACTCAGGGGCTGTGTCCTTTTACTGGTCCTGGGTTTATGATTGGTTGTCTGTGGCTAAACAACTTGAAATCATTGCTAACCCATTTGTGAGACCCAGAGTTAAAAAGATGCCTTAACTTGGTTTTAAAAAGATGTTAACCCAGGGTTAAATGTGAATTTGACAGGTCAATTGATCTGGCACTAATAGGCGTAGGGTTTATAGAGCTTATAGGCATAGAGTGCTTTCTCCAAAGCCACTTCCTGTGTGATTTACAGTCTCCTCTAATCGGCACAGAGAAGAGCTGAGTGTCTTGCTTCCATTCCGCCATCTGTCCTGTCATTCTGCATTAGTGTCACACACATGCCACAGCACTGACCTGCAGCCATAAATCAGTCTGTTTTCTGCTCTCCATTCTGCCCTTTCTGCCTGGGAGTCTGCCTCTTCTGCTGTTTTTTTATTCATTCAGGACGGAGAGAGACAAACTAACTCACACATCTTATAACAACCACCCAGATTTTCAATCAGCCAGCGGGAGGAACCCAGGGCCATTCTGTTTATCATGTTTAGACTGACGTGGGTGCCCAGCTTTATCCCAAGAATCAAATTAAGCATGGAGCCCACTTACTTCGCTCCGAACAACCAGCCCTCCCCCTATCCCACCTTTTTTTGCTTATATTCCCCCGTGAAGTAAAAGAAATCTGTGAGTTGTTGTTTGCATTTGCCATTCTGGGAAGGAGCCAAGCATCACCTGAATTTCATTTGGAATTCGCTTTCTTTATCTTGGAGTGTCTTCGAAGGTTTTAGTTCATTCTTCTGAATCTGTGTATTTGCACTTCGTGCTTTTCTTCCTTCCTTTCTCTTACTCTCTCTCTGACTCGTTCTGTGTCTCCTGGGCTAGAAATGAATGCCGAGCAGGCAGAGGCTGCTGGTATGACAGTAGCCAAGGCTGGCGTCATCGTATTCTCCAGTCAGTTACCTTCTAATGATGTCTGAATGTGAATTGCTTTCTGTGTCCCTGAGCCTTTGCTGAAAGACTCTCTTTCCCAGGCACAGTGTTAGAAATTAAGTCAAATAATTTTTTTTACAAGTGTAGAATGGGTTCCTGACTCATTGAAGACCTGGACAGCTGTGTTAAGGAGAGTGCAGAGCTGCTGTTCAGCTCATAAGTTTGCGTACTACTTACAGGAACTGCATTTTACATTTTTTTTTTTATTATATATTAAAGGGGAATTAAATTTATTAAAGGGGAATCATAAACATTAAATCTGATTTATAAGTTAGTTCTTCCCTTAAAAAGTTAGTTAAGTGTGTTACAACATTTAATGTATGTGCATAAATTATATTCAAAGAGCATTTTATCTCACGTAGATGCTTTTGTTGGCATCTAAGATTCTTCTATGAAAAATCTTTTACCGGACATCCAAATTATCCACTGCAGTAAAATATTTTTTGGATTAATTATATTCATTGTTAAATTGGTATTATATTTTTGGAATGAAAGTGGTTCTTTTAGGAAATTTTGGTTGAAAGGTTCTTTTGAAGTGGTTCTTTTAGGAACTTTTCAATGAAAGGTTCTTTTGGGAACACAGTTTCTATGACACTGCCATGAAAACACAAATACTCTAGACCCAAGGGTATCTAATTTTCTAGTTTTTTTATGTAGGAACTTTTCAATGAAAGGTTCTTTTGGGAACACATTTTTTTTGTGTGTGTTATATTTGTTTCGGTTATGCAGCTTCTTCAGGGCACTACTAAGTATGTGTGTGTGTGTTCCTACCATATAGTTTTAATCTGTCATTCTCCAAAGTCAAATCCTGGTGGGTTTCTTGTGGCCAATCTCCTTTAATAACTCGTATTAAAAACCTCATCCCATCCAGAAGCACACAGTGCTTAGTCATGCTCACTCATTCCCCCCTTGAAGAAGGCATTGCTGAAAAATTCTGGTCCATTAACCTGGCTAAACATCTTGGCTTAGAATTCAGATCAGTTCAGCGTGCTCACCTCATCTTGTGGCCTGACCCTCTCCTTCCTTCTCCACATAACCCCACATGCCACCACATCCACGGAGCTTATGGTCTTCTTGACCTTCATACTGTCTCTTTGATTAAATTAAGGAAGACAAAAGTTATGTATCTCCATACCATCTTCATCTCTGCTTTCTGCGTTTTCCTCCTATAAGCACAGACTTCATGAAAAATAAGACTCAGCACACAGATTCAGACTCAGCTTGAGATCAAGCTGTATTGGGGAGAGTGGCAGCTGCTCTTCCCAGGGCTCCTTGGTGCACTGCAGCAAAACTATTTCACTGTATTATTAATACTGATAATTAATGGACCACCATGTTGTGATGTGTTTTTATAGAAATTTGACAAGATTACCTAACTCAAAGGGCCGTGGCAGTGCTCCCATGTTGGTTAGATCAGTGTATCTCACCACCTGTCCAATGTTTTTCTCATGTTTTTTAGGTCTGGTCGTCCTGTGAGCTTCACGGTTGTCTTCAACACTCCAAGCCCCGTCAGCAAGATCTCCTGGGTCAACAGGTTCCACTTAGCAAAAATAGCACTGAGTGAGTTTGAATTTTATCCTCCACTAACTCATGACTGGAGGTCTATTGATCCAAATCCTTAATTATGATTGTTATGATCTAAACAAAAAATAATAAATAAATAAAATAATAATAAAAAAGTATTAAAATTACTACTACTACTAATGTATTATTATTCATATTCAAATATTTAGAAAGATTATTTTAGAACCAGATGGGTGTTTATTCAGAGTTCATTCTAAGAGAAATGACAGAAAATGTTAAGATATAACAATAACAATTACAATCATAATCATCATTATTATTTAAACATATTGAAATGTACTATTATTATTTAAATAATTAAGAAAGATTATTTTAGAACCAGGGTGTTTTGTTTTTATTCAGAGTTCATTCTAAGAGAAATGCCAGAAATCAGGCATGTGCACACATAGACATCAAAGGGGGCTTAAGCACCTATATATGTGTGTGTGTGTGTTTGTGTTTCTGTTTGCGCACAGCTTTCCCTGTCAAAAAAAAAAAAAAAAAAAAAAAAATCAAACTATCAGGTCGGGTTGGGAACTGTTGAGACGTGCTACACTGCTGTGCTGTGCTGCGCCTGCGTGGAGGGGAGAAAGTCTCAGCATTTCCCAACCTGACCTGATTTCCCCACATTGATCGGCGCACGTGCATCACAAACAGGCAGAGAGCCGCAGAAGTGAAGCCCTCCCTCCCTTTCCACTGCGTTGTCTTGGTGTGGAGGTGAGTGGTGATGAGCAAAAGACTAAGCTACCTGTGCTGTGCCTCGAATTTACAGCTAATTATCCAAAAGACAAAAGGCAAATATAGTTAATTTGTCTCACTGACATCCATGACTCATGAGAGCTACCATGTAAGTTAGCTAAAGTTTAGCTAAGGCAATAGGAAGTCTAGGTTAGACCAGTGCACATTCTTTCACTGCATGATTCAGTTTACTAAAATTCAGTATACTACTCTTCTGTATCATCCGTGCCACAAAGATGCACTGTTTCTACGTGTATTTAGCTTTGATTTGAAATAAAACAGCGCATCCTTGTGGCGCGGATGATACAGAAGAGCATTCGCAGCATACGGTGATATGGAGAGACACAGAGGAGACCGTTGACCAAGGAATTGTTGAATAAAGTCGTTATTTTTGTTTTCTTCGCCTACAAAAAGTGTTCCCGTCGCTTCATATAACCCAGATTGCACGTATTGTTGCTGTTGGTTTATTTTTGCGATGACTTTCATACCTTTTATGGACCTTGACACTGTTATTTACTTGGCAGTCTATGGGACAGTCACAGGCCTCCCAGTTTTCATCCAAAATATCTTAAATTATGTTCTGAAGATGAACGGAGCTTTTATGTGTTTGGAACGACATGGGGAAAGTGATTAATGACAAAATTTTCATTTTGGGGTGGAGTATCCCTTTAAAATACAATGCCTCTGTCAGTCTGCAAATCATCAAAACTACTAGAGACTGATGGACTCTGACTTCTCAGTGCCATGCTTCAGCAGCTTTTTCCACACCAGCTAAAGCTTAACAAAAACAAAAGAAGTAGTTTGACTTGATGAGGGGCATGATCAAAGATTATACCATTCTACTTGATGGGCACACGGAGAAATAAGCAGAAATAGGGTGAACTGGGACTACGTCTAGGAGCCAAGAGCTGCAAGAGTCTTTACTGGAACCTGTTTTTACCTCTTATATCAGATTTCCAATCATTCTAAGGTGTCCAAGCTTTTCCAGTTTTATTTATTTATCCCCCCGCCTTTTGGTAAATTATCTTGTTTTCACAACAATAATGGTCTTATGTATGCTGCCTGTGGCTATTTGTGAGCTGTTGTTGAAAAGAGTTTTACAGCAAAAGGCAAATAGCAATCTTGGTTGACACTAAGTGGCAGCATCCCTCCAAAAAATAAATAAATAAATGAAAACAGCTAGATAAGGACAGTAGAGAATGCCAAGCATTCCTGAGAGCCCTTTTCACAAAAAAAAAAACAAACAAAAAAAAAAAACTCACTCCCCACCTTTCCTTTCTCTCTTTCTGGGCATTTTTTACAAGAAGCCATTTGGCTTTATCTACATTTCCCCATTTGCTTTCCTGCTTTTTCTTGTCTCTCAGACTTTGTTCCATCTCAGCCAAACTTGTCGACCAGAATGAGCTTAAATTCGCAACTCGCAGTGTAACTTTCACACTTCACTTTGCAGAGTCGTAACGTCTCATTTGGAATGTGATTCTGAAATACACATCATTTCTGTACATTAAAACATTCCAAGTTTTTGTGCAGACGAGACAATCGTTATCCAACCTGCTGAAGATGTTAGTTACACCCTAATTTCATTACACCCCCACATTGCGTACTCATTTAGCCAAATGAAATTACAATAACAGAAATGCTGGTGCAATTTCATGGGTGGCCTGTTGTTGTTGAGCTCTCATATGTCCTTTGAGGACATGTCGGTCTAATGTGGGCAGAAAAAAACCTTTGATTGTAGTCATTTAGGACCCTTCACCTCCTGTCTGGCAGTGCATTACAACACAAGCCACTTCCTTGTGTTATCGATCCCTATATTCCTCAATCCTATATGTCCTCTTTGACATGTATTGATCCTGATTAACAGATTTCTGCAATACGCCCTGCTTTTAGCTTTAAATTTTGTCTAATATAAAATGCACAGAAGCTGTTTTGTCTCTTATGAGAGCCATTAACAGGGTTTTGCGATGAGTAACATATGCTTGAATCTATATAATACAGGCTGTCAGAAAACAGTGTTTGTGATATTGTGGCAGCATGCTGGGAACTTATGGGGCATGAGATCGAGAGCTTTAACATGACTGTGGATGAGTGTGTCCTGAGGGTTCCATTAATCATGCAGATTGCCACCACAACATGTGGTGCAGAGAAAAGGCCTAATTCTTTTTCCAAATGCTCCCTTGATGCATGTTCACAGGTGCACTTTTAATTCATATGTTTGACCTGCAGGCTTCAAGGGTTCCTGACAGAAATGCCCAATTCTAGTGAATCAGTTCTGTTATGACAGTTCATGAAAGCAAACTGATTCAAAATTGATTCATATATTCAAGCATTTTAGGACTTATTTTATTTTTTAAAAGCAGAATAGTTAAATTCTGATGTGCACTGCTGTATTTTTCTTATGTAAATTATCTTTAAATACCATCACTACCATTATTTATTATTATTATTATTGTTATTATTATTATTACTTTTTTTTTGGAACTTGTGATACTTTTTTCAGGATTCTTTGATTAATAATAATAATTAAAATCTTTCACATTCTTATGTAGAAGCAGTGCAGGTCATTGTCATTGTCCTTTTTTTGCTTGTAGTCTAGCTAACTACTAAAGTATGACTATTTTGTAGCTTGGTAAACTAGGTTGTTGACTAGCTAACTACTAAATTATAACTAGTTTGTAGCTTGGTAAACTAAGTTCGAAGTAGCTTCCTCAGCACTGGGCTTGTGGTATGTTTATATTGTCAGTAAATATATGCACATACATGTACAAATGCAAAGGCACATTAGTCAGAGTTGATAGGAAAAAGCTTGGAAATGAAAAGTTTTCAGCATGGCGGGAGGGATACAGAGATCTCAGATTCTTTTTGTGTGTATCTACTCAATGTTCTTTGTGGTAGAGGAAGCAACTGATAGTAAAGCATTGTAAATTAGGTGCAGGGCCGAATAGTGCCGGATCATTTGTAAACCTATTGCTGAGATGGTTCAGGTTGTTGATAAACACTGTTTGTCACCTGGAAGGAAAGCAAGAGGTAGTTTACCTCACTCCACCTGAGTGACACACACTCCGTCTTCTCTCGCTCCTGATCAGTGATCACTTCTGTGGTCTGACTGGCATGGCTACATAATGAGAGAAAAGAGGACTTTTAGAACAATTCTGTGAAGTGCTAGTGGCCTAAACCTGTCTCTTCATTCACTGTATGGCTTAGCAACTTAGCAAGCAGGAATAGCATCTACGGATGTCATAGCAATTGTGACCCCCCACCCACCCACACTTTTTCTCCAACATTCAAATGTGACCGAGTTACTGAGCTTTCCTCCATCAAAACACTTTTTGAAACCCATTGATGCTTTCAAGGAAAAAAAAAAATTGGAAAATGCTCATGCTTAATTGAAAGAAAGGCTATGAAAGCCATTGTTTACTCATTGCGTATCCTAAAGCTTTTAATTCATACAAATAATTTTTTGAAGTAACTATACACTACATTGAGCCTTATGCTTCCTAATGACTGATTTATTAATGGATTGTGACTTTTCTTCCTTTGTGTATTACAAGTTTGAATCAACTTTTGATTTGTCAGTATGATTTCATCTACTGAAACTATATTCAAAACCCAAGCAACAGCATATAGAAATCATATAGCATATGTTATGTTATGTTATGTTATGTTATGTTATTTTATGTTATATTAATGGCATTAATCCATGCTGTTATAATTCACAACACCAAAAATAAGTGTGCATTTTTTTATGATTTATAAATATTAATAGAAATTCAATAAACAGTTGTGCTGCTCAGTGTTGAGCAACATCCTGTGGACTCTTTTGATTCGCCTGTAGCTTTGCTGATTTTGTCAAAGTGGTTATAGATTGGCCTTCTTTGTAATTAATCATCACAGAAGATTTAAAGCCCACCGCTGTTCGTTAATAATGCCAAAGCATAATTAAAATTAAATCCCTATTATGTGATGCTTCTGTATATTTGCTAAGCACCTTCTGGGAAAAATCGTTAGTTCCACAAGTGGTTATTAGCTATTATTGTGAATGACAAACAAGTTCACTAAAGTTCAGTGTATTGTTTTGGAGTACATAGTTGTTAATTAAAAATGGTGTATGCACATTTTTTTCTAAATAGATGTGCCTGCATTTGCTTTCACGGCTTGTGCTTCTTTCACAGAGTCAAGGCAGCAAACCACTGATGAAAGCATCTGAGTATAGTACTCAGAAAGGCTGTGGTTCAGCTATTCACAGCCTCACTGTGTGGCAGTTTTCTGGCCTGTTCTGATGAATGTTTTCCAATTTGCATTCAGATGGGAATTTGAATGTTTGAGGAAAAAGCAATACAAGAGCACTAATAGTGTGGGAGTTCTACAATTAGGTGGTCGTGTGGAACTTAAAGGGGTCATAGGATGCCCATTTTCCACAAGTTGATATGATTCTTTAGGGTCTTAATGAAAAGTCTGTAACATAGTTTGGTTAAAATCTCTTTATTTTTTAACCCTGTCAACAGCTCTTTTAAATTCAAGCCATTTTTATAGCATTTTCCTTTAAATGTTAAAGAGCTCTGCTGACCCCGCCCCTATGTTCCGAGCTGCTCTCTGAGGGACTGTTTACTTTAGGCTGGCCGCACACTAGATGATTTTAAGGCTTATTTTAAACCCGATTTGCATCCCTGAACCATCGGGGGCTGTGGCCTGATTCACGGCTTGTCGCAAATGCTTTTTTGTCCAAAAAAATCCTCTATTGTGTGGTGTCATTATGATGATTTATCTGCTCCCGATCGAGACGGAGTGTCGAGCAAGCGTCACCGGATGTTGCATGCTTCTATAGCTGAAACTTGGCAACCACAAACATGCCATGAAAGCAGAGAACATCACCCATATTCTTTTTTTATACTTTGTTTTTCACTATGAAACAGAACGCGTGCCAGGAGAGCCAGCTGACAACGTTGATTGTCCTCTGTTTGTTTTTCCTCTCTAGTCACATTTGATCTCACAAGTCTCCATGAGATCAAGTGTCACTGTGAAATCGTTCTTACAGTCATCAAGTGTGTGGTCTCTCAGTCTGGTCGAATCATCTCGTGTGTGCGTTCAGAGGATTATAGGGCTAAAAATCAGTTGAACTGTCTTCTTGTCTGTGGTCTCCCATGGTTTTAAAATTTGAAAATCGTCTAGTGTGCAGCCAGCTTTAGCTGCATTCATCGTGAAACTCGCTAATTAGCACATTATTAGGAAAGGCGATTTGCAAAGATTCCTTACAAAACATTATACTCCCTTCTTCTATAGATGAGGCTGGATCATGAATGATGCGCATGAATATAGACACATTTAGACAGATCGGGGGCTCATTCCCTTCGGAAACAAATGTTATCCACTGCGTCTTCAGTGGCTCAGATATCAGGAGTAAATGACGACTGCTAAGTTCATTATTACATCCAACAACAAAACACTTCAATCGCTTAGGAGACATTCTTGTCTACATCTGCTCCGGCGTCGAAACAATGGCAGACTGATGACAGCTCACTCAGGGCGGGTCTAAATTAAGACGCCAGTCCAGTCTGTGCTGAAACACTACTGTCAATCAAACTATCATGGGAGGGGCGTCATCACGCAGACATCATCTGAGAATGGCTCGATTTGAGAAAGGGGTAAAGATTTTAGTAAATAAAATTAAATAATAATAATAAAAAAAAACACTGGGTGGATTTTTATGATTATAGGCTGGTTGTGTACACACACTGCCAACACACATTTCAGTTCAAACAACTTGTAAAAGTGCATGTAGCATCCTTGACCCCTTTAAGAATAGCATAATATATTTTGAAGTTGTGGAGCAAAATACTTAGAGATACTCAACATATCTTTAGTGGGGAGGGATTGGTATGCAAAAATACTTCAAAAGCTTTATTCTGCTGAAAGAATGTTTTGGGGTATGGACAAGTATACATTGGGGCATGAATTGGTGAATATATTGATTACTGCAGAAAATAATTTAGGCCTCTTTTTGTCTCTTATTTTGAAGCAAACACCATGCAGAATACATATAAAAAGAAGAGTGTAAATAAATGAACTAGGGGTATTCAAACTTTTTGATATTAAGGAACCCCAAATATGATCATCCCCTTGCGAGGGTAAAATAAAAAGGCAGCTGTATATTTCCATATATAAAGACCCATACTTTGTGAGTATAAGCATGATATTATAATGATCAAATGTTATAAAATATATGTTGTTTTTAAAATGTAAAGATTTTTCTCAAATTATGAGTTATTAAATATATAAATTATTGAATGATCCTGTACCCTTTCAGGGTGCCCTAGTTTAAAAACCCATGCTTTTATACAACTTAATTCAATTAACAGACTTTCTTTTTACAGAAAATTAAATGCTTTTTATTATTTTTTCAAATAAGTGCTTTAACAAAAATGTAAACTTCATTTTTCATCCTCTAAACCTTACAGACACAACAATCCATTGCAAATGCCTTTCTATAAATTCTCTAAAATCAAATAGCCAGAACTAAATTATTTTCTGTGGTAACTGACATTACTCTGTCAACCTGTCAACAAATGCTGTCAACCAAGCTTCACTTTAGTTGAACCCAGAACATTTCCAAAGTGTAGAATAGTTCTAATACAGTTTATCTGAAATAAATTGACAGCTTTTTGCCTATATGCAGATGAATTGCAAATATATTTAACTTTTATTTTATCCCAGTTTCTCATCCAGTGTCTGTCTGGTAGAGATACCTGTTTAACCTTGAGCCTAAATCCTCTGTCCTGTCCATCATTCTCCCACCTTCATTCTCACTTTCTGCTTCTCCATTGTCTATTTTTCTCTCACACTCTGACAGCAGCTATCAATGAGCAACCCCTGGTTAAACCCCAGCCTCCCTGATGAGGTGCACACTTGTTTGCTTATCCTTTGCTAAGCGGCTTGAGTTTTTGGACACAGCATGAATAGAACGATGGTTGCTGCATTGTTAATGAGGGAGTGAGCAGAGAGTGTTTGGCCGCTGAGTTTTGCCATGTTCCTCGCATTGTGTTAGCCAGGGTATTGGGAGCTTATGTGGACTGAATGCATTATACCTAAGTCATTAGCAGCGCTAGCCCTTGCTATGCAGGGGCATAAAACAAGCCTAGACAACGCTAATGCCTCATCTCACTTGCCACCGCAGCATTTATTGAGAGCGAAACATCAATTATTGTACATTGTTAATATATTTCAAAGGCCTGAATGTCAATGGTACCGTGCCTCTTAGTGAGCCAGCGAAAGCTACTAACTCTTCTCCTGAGAGTTTGAGCATGTATGTTTGGACAAACTCAGGTATTTACTAATGTCTAAAAGTGTTCAAAATGGGGATGATGACCTTTTCTGACAAAAAATCAGCATAAAGCACATTTCGTGCAGAATTATTAGCTAATTTAATAGCTAGCTTAAGTGCCAGAGTGCAAGGCAGGTAAACAGTGAACCCGATGACCCATAAGTAGGGCTGACTGACAGCTAGAATTCAATTACAGTGATTTAGAAGAGAACTATGCTCCATGATCATCTCTCCAAAGGGCAAACTTGTGAGATCATAGCAGAACTCTTTTGTTTAATGAGAAGATATAGAGAATTCAGTCCTGATTGCAAATCTAAAGGAGACGTGATGGGTGGAAGGATTAGATGCTTTTGTAAGTCAGTAAAATTCACTTTCATGCTTCACTGTGCTGTAAAAAAAAATAAACAGCCACACCGAGAGAGAGAGAGAGAGAGAGAGAGAGAGAGAGAGAAAGAGGAACAGGTAATATCAGTCAAGGCTCTGCTTCTAAATGCCTAAAGAAAGACATCAAGGCCTTGCTTTTATTATATCTGTCTGACAGTCTACAGGGTCAGGGTTTTATTTGCGGGATGCAGAGAAAGGTGCCTACATGATAGCATTTACTTTTATGCAAAAAACATAGTGTGCTCTTTGGCTGATGTTTTACGTGATATTTAAAAATAATGATAAAGAGCTTGGTGCAGTTATTGCATGGTCCAGTGGGATTAACTGCTAAAGGTACCCAGTCAAACCTTGACCTGCTAGTCTGTGTAGTTTATTGAAGCAGAAATAAAGGTGAACAATGAGAACATAATGTCCTCTAAGGCCAGACTTGGTTGAGTCTGTCTTGGGTGCTGTCTGCGTTTTAAATATAATCTGACAAACCTTCTTGATACAGTGTTTTATACAGTGTTTTTCCTCGCAGTATGTGTGATTTATTAAGCTTTAACTTAACATACTGATTATAAATGAGAACATGCTTGTGTGTAGAAACATTCCGTCAGAACGAGTGGTGATTGCGATTTTTTTAGCACCCTATTACACACAGAAGGTTGCATGTTAGCAGAATGCAAAAACTAGTTGGCTTAATCTTTATTTTCAGTTTCTTCATGATCATTGGTTCATAAAAAGTAGCAAAATCAGAAGTGTTGTTTGTGTGTACCACATCCATCCCTCCCTCCCTCCCTCCCTCCCTGAAGTATTTGTATTTCTAAAATTATTCTGTGGATTATCAATAATAATAGTAATAAACTGTATGTAACTATTGTCCAAAGCTCTCTCATAGTCAAATCCATTGACTGTGATACTGAACTTTATTATCTACAGTACATCAGTCAAATATGTTGACAGATACGCAGAAATATTCCCTTAGAATTGATCTTTATAGTGTGACCACTGTGTTGTGGGAGCAGGAGGAAATCCTATTTCTCACCGGCAAAGTTCATCCTCTTTTCTTTTCAAAAGTTGATGAACTTCTGTTTTCCCATTGTCCTTCAAAAAATGTAATTACTTTTTAATACTTTTATAAATAATGCATAGATTTGCCATAGAATTAGGATCAACTTTGTATAAAACGATTAGATTAAGAATTCTCATATCTGGACTTAAAGTATTGAAAGGGGATTATTGCAAATTGTGTGCAATTATCTTAAGAATTTGTGCAGTCTTATCCACAGTCTTACTGTACTTACAAGCAAAGAAGTACCATTGAGAAGTTTAGTAGAAGTTTTAGAAATCTGACCTTTTGAAGTACACCATTGATTGCATTGATTTTAGAGAGTCGGCTCCATGGTAAGTGGATAGAGAATGGAAGCAAAAATCAAAGCATTAACACCTCTTAAGAGGGTGTTGACCACAAAGCGCTGATATACAGAGATGTCGCACTCTGGCCATTTGCACGACTTCAATGAAATCTGAAAGAAATCCTCCTGGAGCCCTTGAGAAACACTGAGACTAAACTCAAGCTAATTGGCCCTTAAGTCTCCCGCTCTGACTTGCACGTTGATACAGCTATGGTACATCGGCCGTCAAACCGCGCCACGTACCTTTCACACTGTGAAAACAAATGAGCCGGGTCCAATCTGACTGCATTTGTTTGTAGCCTGTTTTTGTGGTTTCTGGGGCTAATTTTGAGTTGATGTGCTTGCAAAGATGCAGGGGACCAGACCAGAAAAACACGACATTTTTATGCAAGCATAAGATGGCCATGATAGGTAATTACTGAATTGCTTTAATAGAGAACGGTTGCTGGCAGGCAAGTATTGTGCTTGGCGATTGTAAACACCTGTCAAAGTGGCTGCGTGGGAAGACCTAGGTGGCTCACGCCTCCAGAATTTAGACTTCATTAATTGAAACCTGCAGGTTGCTACTTCACATGCTGAGACGGACACCTGCTGCAGCAATGAGACTTTTGAAGGCTCATTAGTCTGCTATACTGAAAATATCTTCAGAGAGTGCACACCAGGAGCCTCAAACACCTTAACTACAGACACACATCAGTTTGTATAATTAGATACACATATGAGATGTGATGTCACTCCGCATGATCTGATAGGGTAGAAGAATGAACAATAAACTAAGCCAAATATAACCTAATCTCTTGCAGGAGACGAAAACACACCGGGTTGGTTCTCTGCAGAGGATGATGGGAAGACAAAAGCTCCGTTTTGGTGTCCACTGCTGGCCTGCCGCATGCCTGTCTTTACCTCCAAAGCCCAGGAATGGAAGGTGAGAGACTTTCAGTTACAAAAAGCATATTTTTTTTGCTTTTAGGATGAAAGGCTAATCAGAAACTTCCCTTTATCAGAAAAAAAAAAAGTTTTTTTTTTTTCTTGAAGACAAAGTACTTTTAGAAACTGTTGTATACCATGCTTTTTTTTTTAGCTAGGAAATTAAAGTCTCCCAGAAGCAACCTCCACAGACAGAGTCTGACCATGGGATGATCTTACAGGAGCATTGCCAGGATTGTGGGAATTACAAGGTGACATGGAAGCTTTCCAGTCACACTAGTAGGAGAGGGAGGTTGTGGATCAATAGGAGCTGTTAAGAACGGCAAGCTCCTCATATATCAAATGGTGAACTCGGGTAAGAGACAGACTAAAATGGCTTCAGAGTCAGTCAAAAACGAATGAAATCAATTTTACTGTCTGGAAGATGATATTTCGGGCTAGATTTTAAGACCTAACGAAGTTAGGTGAAATACCCCTGAATGGTGAATCTAGGTGCCAAATTACCACAGTCACCATGTGAGGGTGTTATAAAGTGATCATCCAATTACGTTAATGACTGTGGGACACCTGAGAATAAATCAATAAGGCTGCATTAAATTAAGCTTATTGCAACCCAATAGATGGGAAGTCAAGGCTGTTGGTGAAATGGCTTGATCATTTTCTGCAACAGCTTGGAACTCTGACAAACAGATCGACGGTATACTTTTTCCACATCATTGCTTTCCACAGCTGGAATATATATATATATATATATATAATATATTTTTTATTTTAATATTTTCCATTTTCTATCTATTTCTCTATCTATCTATCTATCTATCTATCTATCTATCTATCTATCTATCTATCTATCTATCTATCTATCTTTTCTGAAATGCATTAGATTTTGAAAGTGGGCTGGGAAAAGTAATGGGATTTTCTATAGTCAGTATATTTTTTTCTTTTCTAGTTCTGCTTAGTTTTTTTTTTTTTACATATAAACACTTTTTGTGACATCATCAGATCAGAATGGCATCTAATGGTAGTATGAATTTGGTCTAGTTATGCATGGGTGTCTTTAGAAATGGCTTTTGTATCTGTCTTGTTAAAAAGCAGCAGTTTCTTGTAGAGGTGAGATGGGTTTAAGGAGACATCTTCTGTTTTACTGTCAGCATATATCCAGGCTTGCTCCTCGACTGCCACAACCCCATTCCGTTCCAATCCCTGCACCAATAAATGTTCTCCCAAGCGCATCAGCTGCCAAAACCTAAAAGTAAGATGTTTTGGAGGCTTTGGCACTGACCAACACATGCTGCCCAGTGCCAAGACCTCCAAAACATCTTACTTTTAGGTTTTGGCAGCTGATTCGCTTGGGAGAACATTTATTGGTGCAGGGATTGGAATGGGGGGCACTTGAAGACCAAGATCAAAAGAGAACAGCCTTTGGGGGACTTGCTCGTCTCCAGTAATAAAATAGAAGTGCTGTAGCATCGCACCATGAACAACTGATCTGCAAACACAGTTCTGCCATTTTTGTAAATGCCTGGTGGGTGGACTTGTTAGGCGGAGGAGATAGCTGTTATCAGGTCTTTCACCTCTGATGCGGATCAGTAGGGTTTCTATCCCCACCCGTAACCAGTCCACCAGGCAATATCTGACCCACTTGTAAGCCTTGCAAAAAAACCTGTATACCGCACAAACAGGCACTCATTGTTCCTTAAATGCAACACTGAGTCAAGACGAGTGCTGTTCAAATGCATATACTTAACCTAAGCTGTATTATAATGTTGAACTTTCATAGTTTGAACAAATTGTGCCAGTCAGATTATATATCCATCTTCATGTTTGTATCCTTCAGCTCTTCGTTTTGTTGACTTTTTAGACTTTTTAAAAAAATTTCCTTGCGGGTAGTTGAGAGATATTGAGGTAAAGAAAAGGGGGTAATGGGACTGGCAAACAACACAAGCCAGATTCGAACTTGCAAGTGGGTTTGCATGTGCTCTAACTGTAAAGTAGATTTTTTTTGCTTTGCAATGTGTAATTTGCAAGATTGTGTGTTCCGGGTGATTTGGAGTTTGGTTTAATTGCGTTAAAGAAGCCTTAACACGCTAAAAACCCTCCACTAAAAATCTACTTCAGCTGGAAAAGCTGTACGCTAGAAGTGCTGAAAAGTATAAAGATGTCTCATGGGAAGGAAAAGAAACAAATAATTTTTCCCGATGAAGCATTAGGATGGAGAGAAGATGGCTCTTATTTGAGTGTTTTTTTAATACCATAGAGATTCCATACCAGGTGCTTTGAAGTGTGGGAAGACAAGCTGGAAAAAGGTTTGTATCAGGTTTGGCTGTTTTCTTTTTTTGGGATTAACACAAGGGGGAAAAATGGAGGAGAAATGTTTTCTAAATCTCTTTTATAGTACTTAATCTTATGTCGTGGTTCTGTCCATATATATAATTACACACACACAGTGCACAGCATAAATTAGTATACCCCCTCTGAAACTTAACAAATTAAGCAATTAATCTTTACTTAGAAGACATGTTAATGTTCTTACAAAAAAAAAGAAAAAGTGACGTTACATACACCCAAGTATGGTGACCCATACTCAGAATTCGTGCTCTGCATTTAACCCATCCAAAGTGCACACACACAGCAGTGAACACACACACACACCACGAACACACACCTGGAGCAGTGGGCAGCCATTTATGCTGCGGCGCCCGGGGAGCAGTTGGGGGTTCGGTGCCTTGCTCAAGGGCACCTCAGTCGTGGTAATGCTGGCCTGAAACTCGAACCCACAACCTTAGGGTTAGGAGTCAAACTCTCTAACCACTAGGCCACAACTTCCCCAATGTAACACAATGTTATATGATGTTCCAGCAAGTCTGCTTGATCAATTACCAAAGATGCATGTCAAAATTATTCAGGAAAATTAGATTTCTTATCAATAGATTTCTTGTCAAGTGATAAAATGTTTTGCAAAAATGAGTACACCCTTCTGAAACGTACTAAATAAAAAAATTCTTGTGTAAGTTTAAGGCAAATTTTGATCAACAGGTAAGAATGTTGAATCAAAACATTAAAAGGGAGCCATTTCTTGAAAATTAAACGTGTTTTAAAGCCAACAGAATCATTTTAAGACTTAATGCTGACTACAATGGAACCGCTTGGGAGAGAACTTCCAAAAGACTTACCTTGTTTTTCGTTTTTTAGTTGTTGTATTTTGTTCTTTTAATGGGAGGTAGGTAGGTATGTAGGTGTGGCAGGTGTTTGTCAGATTGTCGGAAAAAAGGTATGAGATTTGGGACTGTTTATATCACAGTGTAAGATACAGCCTGCAGAAGTGACATGCATGGTTGTAGCCCGCACTGGAACTACCTACTGTAGGCGAAGCACAATAAACTCCTTTAGCCTTTTCCAAGGTCAAAATGTACAAAATATAGACTTTCGGTATTCCATACTCTGCTCTCATGAGACCAAGTCAATCATTTCGCATCCAACAGCAACCCAAATGTTATGGTGTTGCTAAAGGAGGAGCACAGTGAGAAGTGTTTAGTACATGTCAATATTGCAATCTTTCCATCAGTTGTATTAGTGATCATTAAGAAACTACATCTTTATTCATTTATGCCGTGTACTGCAAAGGGCTGTGAGTTTAACATGTTAATCCAATTAATTAGTTATGAAAAAAAATTTTTTTTTAATGCAGTTAATGCAAATATTACCTATTAAAGCCACAGCAGAACTGTTGTGCGTCTCCAAGGAACACACAATTTTAAAATCAGAATGAGCTTTTATTAGCCAAGTGTGGTGTGCTGTGTCTGTTACTACAGATCGTTTGATATGTACTGAGTATTTATATGTTTTTTTAACCTATATCACAGCAGTGTCCGTGAAGGATGTTGTCTGTCAAACGTACACAACTGTTATCCAATCATAGCAGTGTGCATTTACTTCCGTGTCTACAATCTGCCACACTTATTCAAACGTTGAGGGGGTCAAAAGAGGACAGAAAATGACTTCTAACCAGCAACCAGGATGTTTTTGAAATTCATAAATGTATTATTATTTATATTATGTTTATTATAGGCCTAGACTACAAGCTGTATATAATACATAATATATCCATTATAAATTCATTTAAAAAATGAAAATGTATTACATTATAGTAGTATAATTTAAATAATAAATGTAATTAATTATAATTTAATTATTAATTATTGTGTTTTTTTTTTTTTGTTCTAATTTATGTTTTTATGTATGTACTGTATGTAAGTATGGCTGGTAAAATTGGTCTTTCAGCTTCCACTGTGGTTGGTGGTCAAAAACTGAATTTCCCACGGATGAGGGTTGATATCCTATATATAGAGTTTTGCTTGTTTTACTGTAAGTTCTGACATGGTCTGAATGTTTAGTTTCTTGTCTACTTTCAGTCAGTACTGCTAGTGTGCTGTTGCTTGAGAGTGAACCGTTTGTAGTCCATAACTAATAGGATGGCTGCTGAACTCAATGATTGACTGTTGACTGCTGATGAGATGGCACCATGACATATCTTGCAATAGTGAATGTGTGGATGGAGTCTATTTATAGCACCCTTTGGAGAGGGACTGATATATGACACCAATGACTTGAAGCTGTCACAGCAGGAAGAGGAAGGAAAAAAAAGATAAAACTTACCTCTCAAGCTGATGCTCAACACATGAGACAAAGACAGAAAGTACATGAAATATAGATCAGAAATGTCTTGGAGAAAGGTGCCCTTCCCCTTACATGGAAGCCCTCTGTTGATTCTACCCTTTTTTTCCTTTGTTTTTTTTTTTTGTTAGCATGGGTTCCCCCCCATAAATAAGATGAGGTTATGCCTTCTGCAATCTTTTCTGTGTATATATGAGGCTTGCATTTTTTCCCTCTCTACTTCCTTTCGATCACTCTGTGAGTTCTGCATTTCATCTTCCTCCTCGTCTGTGAAGAACAGACGTCACAGCATGGATTAAAAGCTTTTCCCTTCACATCTCCGCTGGACTGCTGTGACACTTTCTCTCCTATGCTGCAGTATATCCTGCAAGCAAATACAAACACGTATACAGTACGTTGAGCTGCATTTTAAAACCCCCCAACCCGACTTACAACTAAATCCAGGAGGCTTCATTGAGGCTTTGCTATTAATTGCTGATAGCTTAACCTCCTCTTCATCTGCCCCTTCATCACCAAGGATCAGTGTAATTAATTAAGAGCCCTTTTGTTTCCACCCCCACCCCCCCAAATAGCTTTGCCCTAATCTGTCACTTGTTCATCTGCAGAGTTCAAGCAGGCCAAGCGCATTGGGCCCTCAACACATTTGGATTATGTTGGACAGAAAGTGTAAAATGTGATTTTCCTTTTCTCTGTCAAGATCACAGAGAGCCTGTCGCCAATGATGATATAAAGTTGCCGTCTCGGTCAAGGCTGCGAATCACTGCACTCAGCGGAAGCTCCCAACAATGACAGGAGCTTGTCACTGTCCGTTGTGAAGTTTGGTGACAGGACACAACAAAAAAGTCTCAAAATCTTTTGTTCTGAGGGTGACTTTGGTCATGTCTGGTGTTGAACAGTGCAGCTTTGAAAAGAAACGAGTGTTGCTCTTGACAGCAGTGGTACTTACAGTAGAATATTTCTAACAGAAATAACATAAATTTAAAGAGATAATTCACCCCAAAATTAAAATTGTCATTCACTCAACTTTCATGTTCAAACCTGTATGTTTCCACAAAATTATTAAATAATATTTTGAACAATGAAAGTCAGTGGCGTCCAAAACAACACTGGACCAAACTGTATGAACAAAAACACAGAAACATTTTTCAAAATATCTTCTTTTATGTTTCACAAAAGAAAGTCAAACTATTCTGGAACAACACCTCATTATTTGCTTATTATATATACTTTATATGTTATTTATTCATTTTTTTAATGATTTAATTGTCATTTTTAATATTCAAATGAAATGTGATGTCATTATATTGTATCTGTTTGGTTACGAGACATGCAAGAGCCAGTGACTGCAGTGTTCATAATGGTTCCGTGTTTGATAAGAACACAGTTCATTTAAGTTAACCTTTTGTGTTCCACAAAAGTCATATAGTTCAAGAACAACATGAGAGTGAGTAAATGATGATTTTAGATGAACAGTCCCTTTAATGTTTCATATACCACCTTGAGTCTATTCTTGTGTCCGTCAGGCAGTTCATAGGTACCATCGCCAGAAGCTCCTTGACTCCCTGGCCATAAATTTCCCCTTACCTTATCAATATTTCCTATAGTCATAACCATCCAGTTCAGCTCAGAGACTCTTGCGAGCAGGCCAGGGTTTTGCAGTGCACTGCAGTAACAGCCCACTAGCACAGTGACATATCTGTTATGGGCTTGCCTCAGGGTTGTGACCAGGATTTACCACATTATGCTATGTGAATAGCCCATGGTAGCAAGGCTATCATAGCATCTGTGTGGAGATCTTGTTCTACGAAAGGCCAATTTGGTAATAAGCCCGGATGCCTTTCTGGCTTTGTGCTATAGCCCATTTGTTCTCCCTTCCAGTCATGAGAGCCATATTAGATTGCAATGATATATCAGGTGAACTTGAGATATCGGAAGGCCATCAGAAATGGTGTAAATAGAGGGCTTAGTGCTTATTAGGAGATAAAGAAACGTGGTGTAGTAAGTGACACCGAATATATATATATATATTTTTTGTAAGCATTGACGGTACAATTATCTCTATAATTTATGAAGGGTATTACAAAACAGACAGAAAATGCTCCTTTTATCTTCTTAAAGGGATAGCTAACCTCCCAAAATGAAATGAAAATTGTCATTTTTACTTGTCCTTTATTTTTTGTCCATACAATGAGAGCACCCAGTGTTCTTTTGGACCCCACTGCCTTTCATTGAATGGATAATAGTGGAGACATTCTTTAAAATCTACAGGTCTGGAACAACATAAAGGCAATTTTTTCAGTAGCTATACCTTTAATTCTCAGCTGAGTAATAATAGCAGTCCCTCTCAGATGGATGAGATGTTCCCTTAGCCATTTGTCAGATTTTCCTGTTTTGCAGCACATAGGTTTGACTTGGCATCCGTATTGTTGACTTTATCCAGCAGCAGAGGGCAGTGTGGATCTGTTCTTCTCGTGCTGGAGGTGGCACTGCAGCACAGTCTGAGAGCGAGGTCATCTGCAAAGGGGTTGATCTGTAGCTTTGACAGTTATGTGCTAATTATTGGAAATCATCAGTGCTCTAACAGAGCCTTGAAAACAAGCAGTCACTGTCTTGTCCTCCACCTCTTTTCCTAATGCTCCCTCTGTTTTCATGAAAAAAAAAAAAAAAAAAGGGCAAGGACTTATATAACCACAAAGAAGCAAAGCTTAGTGGGCACAAAATGTGCTAATTTAAACATCAACACTTCCTTTGATATACTTTCAGTGGAGTATAGGAACATTTGAGAGTACTAGTTAAATGAGAGGAAGCAAAACAGCCTCAATCAAACTTGGAGTTAATCTGGTTATCATATTTTGTTGAATTGCCTTGGTTTGTCTTTTTTACAGCTAATTATGCTGTCAATCTTCTTCAACCAATCACCCCACATGGGCCGTTGCAAATTAAACAGCGGTCGCACATCAACATTAAAGTGCTTTGCATGCTTGCCACAGTGTAAACTTGGCCTCCGCGGGGAACCCGATGCAACCTGAATCATTGTGTCTTCTGCTTAAATGTAGTTCATTAGCATTCCATCGCCATTAATGTGGATTCTTCTCCTCCTTACCTGTCCCCCAAGGCTGATAAGACGAAGTGTACTGGAACTGAAAGTGAAGCAGGAGATTTGGTAATCTAACATTACCACTCCCTTGTCAGCACCTGATTAGGAGCTGTTTCTTGTAATTATTACGATCATTCTGAGAATTTTAAGCAGTTTTTTTTCCAGGGGCACAGCTGTGCTGGATAAAGGGGTGTTTCAAAGTGGAGCTTAAAGCCTTGGATACATTCCTTGAGCCAGCATGGCAGCTTGATGACAGTGCCTGCCGCTCAGCGCAGTAGAGATTTGAGGACCTTTTGTTCCGTGTTCCACGTCATCTGATCAAGGGGATTAAAGATACCCTACCGTCACACCCCTCTGTGGCCCCTTGCAATGGCATCCTCCAATTAGATCCCGAGGGCTGGCGGAGATCGTGATGGCTCACCACTTTTCCCCGTGCACACGTTCCACTTGGTAGAGAGAGAAAGGCAGAGACAAGGAGAGAAAGACATGAAGACAGAGAGATTCAGAGACTTTATATTCTCCAGACAACTCTTGGGTTCTTCTAGTATTTTCAAACCCATTATTTGCAGGACAGTCCATCGCTTTCATCTCAACCGATCTGGGATTGTCGTGCTGTGTCACAGAAGTTGTGCCAGGGGGGATGAAGAGACGTGTTGGATTCGCATCGCATTATGCATCACAAAGTACAGAGTGACTCAGCCGGACATAAGGAGGGAAATATTAGTGCCCACATGAATATGAATGTTGTTTGAAAACTGGGGCTGTCAAGCTCCAAAACAACTAATAAGCACTATATAGTCATATTATCTTCTGTAGTCTTCTGAAATCATATGATATTGTAGCAACTGAATCTTAGGGCATTATTCTTCCCAGCATTATTCAGACCAGTTTTGTCATTGAAAAGACCTGATTCAGCTGATTTATTAGACATCGCTACTTGTGCCAATGTGAGTTAGGACAGATGTGAAGATTTTGAGGGAATTTTGACTCAAATTTCAGTCTTTTTCACACAAACCTAATTTCTGATTTGAAAAGATTTGCAAAATGCTGCAAGCGTTTATCACTTTTGTGATAAAATGATAGTGCTTTTGTCATTTTTGGAGCTTGACCGTCCAAGTCCTTAATGTGAAAAATAGTGTCCTGATTATTCATAAAAAATAAAATCACCTTTTATGTTGATGGAGGGGAAAAAATACAGATTGGAATGACACACGGGAGAGAAAATGATAACAGCATTTTCTTTCCAAGGTGAACTATTCCTTGCAATTTGCATATGTTACTCAACACCTCAGCCATATGTTCGACCACAGGCCATAATCCAGCTCATGAACCTAACACCAAGTCACTGGAGGGCTAAAATTTGAGAGGTCCAACTGAAAACTTATACTTCTGCTCACATTACTCTAAATATTATATGCAAAATGCATAACAGATAGCACAGCAGGTTGACACTTTGATCTTTGCTTATCTTGGTCCGTGAAATTTAAATGATTGGATTTCATCCAGCTCATGAAATCGTAACACTTGCAGCCTATTTCAGCTTTGATCCTGCCGTTCATCTGCATTAGAGTCACCAAGGGATATTGGAAAACAAGTAGCAAACAGGGGCATGTCATTGCCTTTGAGACGGCACAATTGTTTCAAAGGGAAGGGACTTGGGCGATTTATACTAATTTAGTCACATTGAGGACTAAACTGCCACAACCTCTCTAGCGATTCAATCCTACCACCGTCACCTGTCCTTTTCCCCATGTGTATTGAATTCCTATAGGCTAATCCACTCCCATTTCCCTCTTCTTAATCCTGCGATGTAGCAGAATGCTAAACGTAGTCATTTCAGCCTTGCATTATGCAGCTTTTCTCTGGGATCCCGGTATCTGCAACTCTCCTCCACACCACAAGGATTAGCGAAAAATGCTATGATACAGCAAGAGCCCTGGACTAGCACTGATTTAGCCTGTGTTGAACAAATACAAATGCAGTTTGCTTCTCAAGCTGTGATCAGGTTTGCATTGGCACTTTGTTATTGTGCTATCTTGGCTCTCCCTGCCTCACTTCCTCTACCTTGAGGCTAAAAGTGAAGAAGAAGTGGTAAAGAGGGCTTTGAAGCCTTGCAATTATCAGTTAATAACCGGCAGAAGAGTTCTATTACTGTGGGAGCTGACTGTGATGCTGTTGTCTGGAGTTTTTTTTTCATCGCTTTGCTGTAGTGACTCAGACTAGACTTTTTATTCGGTTTGCTACGCTTCATGTTAACCAAGCTATGTGGATTAAATGCTAACCACAGTTTATTTAATAGTGTTGTAGAGTCCCAGCTCAGCCAAGTGTTGCAATATGTGTGGTGGAGTCCCAGATTTACTATGTACTGGATTAGCAAAAACATGATGAGCTTTGAATTCAGAGGATGCAGCTTAGTTACATACAATGCATGCAACCTAATTACATACACAATGAATCTATTAATATGAATTGTTAACAAATGTCTGTAAAAAAACAATTGTTTTAGAATATAAATATTTTGCTTGTTAGTTATGTAGTTATTTGATTATATAATAAAATATGTCTTTAGAAATGTATATACACATTAGGGTTATTAGGATTTTTTTTTTTTTTTTTTTTGAAAATACAATTAATACTTTTGTTCAGCAAAGATGCATTAAATTCAAATTTTAAAATGCTGTTCTTTTGGCATTTCTGTTCATCAAAGAATCCTGAAAATACTGTATGTGTCATGGTTTCCATAAAAATATTAAGCATTATAACTGTTTACCGAAAATGATTACGTAGAAACTAGTCATTTTAAATTGTAGTAATATTTATTAATTATTATTAATATACAGTATTACTGCTTTTACTGTATTTTTGATCAAATAAATTATGCCTTGATAAGGAAAAGATACCACTTTTAAAAACGATTAAAAAAATGTAGCGATTTCAAAGCTAAATGTTTTATGTGTTCAGACATCATACTAAGAAACAATATTTAATTTAACCATCTATACAACTTTTTTCTTTCTCATTTGAGATGTGAGTCATAAAGGAAGACCAAATTTTGCATACTTACTTATTAAGTCTGAAAGGGAGGACGCATGTTCTTTTGCATAGCATTCATCACATCTAAAATGCATTGAACAAAGCACAGGTAGAATAGAGATTTGATTGCTGTCACAGAAAATAACCTCAAAGCATTTAAGCACCTCAAAGTGCCATTTGTTTTGCTCTAAGCATTCTGTCCCCAAACCTCCTCAAGCCTGATGACTCATAATAATTGAGTGGATGATGTGGTTTCTTTTAATATTCCACATCAAGGCGAGTGAACAAGTCTTTAGTCTAACTTTTTGGTTGAAAACATTGAAAACTTAGTCAAAATCTCTGTTGTTTACATCATATGTCTGCCTTATAAAAACATTCTTATGTTTGTCTAGATGCTGTGATAGACTATCCTTGTGCAATTTGATAACAGGATTAAATTCAGACATATTGCAGGCAGGATGGGGAAGGGAAGCTTATATGGGTTTCCTCCAGATGAGTTCATGGCCTATGGAAAGGATACTCACCACCTGGAGCTGGCATAAAGCCCGGCACCCAGAAGGGCGGGGTTGAGACCATGTAGAGCAGTGGGTCATTGGGGCCAGCAGCTGTGTGGTCGCCCTCTTTCTTCATCAACAAATCTCTCTTTAATTAGCTCACCTAGTGCCCTTTCCCCAGACGAGCAACCAAACACAAGTCTTCCATCAAATCTCTCTGTGATTGCTCTCCTTCCCCCATTGGGATCTCTTGCATTGCAATTGCAACAGAAACAGGCTTAGTGGAATAAAGCACCATGATGCTAATTAAATGGACTTTCAGGTTATTTAGTCGTTTTGAGCTGAGCTGTTGACTATGAACCACTGATAATGTGAAATGAGTTTGAATGATGGACAATATTATGAATAATAAAAAAAACTTACCCTGAACTCTTAAAGGGATAGTTCACCCGAAATTTTAAATTCTGTCATCATCCATTCACCTTCCTGTTGTTTCATGTGGAACATAAAAGAAGATAGTTTAAAGATCGTTGGTAACCAAATTATTTTGGTGTAATCACACAGTTTTGGAACAACAAGTAAATTATACTTTTTTTTTTTTTTTTTTTTTTTTTTAATACAGCTTTTGGGTAAACTATTCCTTTAACTTTCCTATATACATATATGTGTGTGTGTGTGTGTGTATGTATGTGTATCTGTATGTAAATATTATAATACTTTTTAACACATATAATTATTTATATAATTATATGTTTATGTAATTATGTAAATTATATAATTCATTTATTCAAATGTATTTATTGAACTTTATTTAACGGTTCGTTCTTTAGAATTGCTAAAAGAATCAGACTGTATTACTTCAAATATTTTATTTTAACATGAGGTGAAGACAAACATGAAATGTTTGTTAATCTCTTTAATGGGTTGCACAATCTAAAGTTAATGTTGACGATACCTTATACCAGTAATTTTATGTTTTAGAGTGTTTTAAAGTAAAAACCAGTAGTTAAATATACTCTTAGCATCTTATTCATTTGATTTCACCCATACTTGTATAATAAGCATAGGTATTAAAGTAACCCTTCACTCTGACAGGTAATTATGAGGTGCTGCAGGTCACAAAGCACTTCTGAAACTCCATACATTAAAAGAAGCATTCAGGATGGGCCAGATTGAGTCAGTTTTCAGCAGTGGTATATTACCTCTGCAGTCAGACAGGAGTCTGCAAGGTTCCATTTGAGAACCCAGAATAAATGTGTTGCTGGGGAATCATGTAGCATGTGTCTTAGACCCCGAGAGACTGCAGCTGAAGCAGATATTCAGGCAAATGCACTTGCTATTCATCGGAGATTGGACAAAAACAAAGCAATCTCCACCTGTGAAGATTGCCTGTGCTCCTCACTGAGCAACAGTGTTGTCATGTGACTCAGAGAGCCACAGTCTGTCCCTTCCCTCCATCGGCCAAGCTCTGCTGCCCGCAGGCTGCCATATGTGATCCTGCCATGACTGGCATTTAATTACAAATTAGACATTTTTTGTCACTGCAGATGGATGAATGATATAAACATGGAATAAGTTGTAGATATGCAAGAGGAAAGAAAACTCTGTATGCTTATGAAAAAAAGAAGTGTTCGGAGAAGGGAGAGGCAGAGTTCATGGCTGATTGAAATAATAATTTCTCCAGTATTAATATGGACCTGTTTATGTTCGCACTTTGAGAAAGCGGGGAAAATGGTAAATGACTGCTGGAAATAGTTAGCGATTGATGGCCAGTTTCTACTGGGAGCAACATGAAAGATATTCAGTCCTAATTAAAGTAGATGTGCTTTCTGCCATCTCTCCCAGCTTTCATTCTCACATTAAATATAAACATTCCCAAACAGCGGCTGTGTTGACATTATGGTCACTGTAAATATGCCACCCACCACTTGAAGTGAGCCACATTGCTTCATTGTAATCAGAAAATAATATTCTTAGTCAGTATTTTTGTCTCGTTTTCCTGTAAAAATAACTAAACAGCCCTAAAGTAAGTATTACATTTTATTTTTTCAAGGTTTACATTTATGTCTTTACATTTACACATCCAATGTGACTTACACTGCATTCAAGCTAAACAATGTTTCAGTTTATGAATTTCCTGTGAAGTCGAATCCTATAACCTTGGTGTTATTTGAATCATGTCTGAGCTGTAGCAACACTTGAATGATAAAAAGTTTAAACTGCTGAATTGTCTTAAAACTGCTGACTCTGTTTATTATATATATACATATATATATATATATATATATATATATATATATATATATATATATATATAATATTAATAATTGCATTAAATTTAAATGTTTAATTCTCAGGTCTATTCATTAGGTGAAATTTTAAATGTTTTCTTTTATTTTTCCATAGCTGGAGGCTGCTCTTCATAATCATGTTCAATGTGCTTTACTTGGTTTCTCAGCCGCGAGCACTTCGTTTCCTCAAGGCTACCTCTGGGTAAGTAGAAACAGAAGCACATAAAATATACATATTATCATACACAATGGTGGCGTCAGAGATCAAAGAGTCTATATTTATTAGTCCTCACCATTTAATCACATTTATGCAATACAGGTCAAAAACACCAACATGTACATACAAGCTGATTACATATTATTGTAGCACAGTTTGTGCTGAATATGGTGTAATTAGAGTTTAGCCATTAACATGTTTTTAAGATACTGAAAAAAAAAGCACAAATGTCAAGGCAAGTACACTGCCCCAAAACCCCCTCAGACCCCTGCAGGGGGTAAATTCTGGACGTTGCTTAAAGCCAACAAACAGTAACTTAAGTTACAGTGGACATATCCTGCATTCTGCAAAGAACTTTTCTCTGCAAAATAAAATGGGTTTTCATAACAAGCCCTGTGAAATCACCTTTAAAAGTTTCACACAGTAGTCTTGCTCTCCTCCCTCCTCTGGAGCAGTGGGCAATTTATCACGTAATCCCCCAAAGCAGGGGGATAAATCCAATTCGAGCCTTGGTTGGACACAAAAGGACGCCCTTCCCTGTGTCTTTGAGTTAATTGTTTTTGTGGGTATTCTAAAGAGCATTGAGGTTGGACTTGGGTGGATTTAAAAGATACAAGGAGACATTCAGTGGGAAATTATATCTGGCTGGATTAGAACCTCTTTCTGGTGCCAAAAATCCTTAGTACTGCATATCCAAAATATAATTTCACTGACATCTGATTCTAAATCTAAATCTCACTCTGCAGCTTAAATCATAGGGGTCACTTTTTTTAATATATCTCAGTGCGTCCATTTAGTCTCAGTGGGGCTGCCAGTGTTTCTCATTAAATGTGTTAAAATGTGCTATTATGCAGCATTTGTAAACTTATTTTCTGTTCTTTAGAGCTGTGTAGGCTTGTTAGGCATATTGGCTTGGTCTGCTACATCCTAAGATTAAGGCACTTAGTAACAAGTAAGCTAGTATTTCCAAAAGAAAGAAATCATTATTTATTACGTTATCACTTATTTATTCCTTTTTTTCCTTAGTCTTATTTTCTCCACACAGGTCTGTTATTGTGTTTGCAGCTATTTCAGATGAACCCAAGTTGAAGACAGTTTTAGATTGTTTAAGTTGCAGTATCTTGACAATAATAAGATGCTATGTGGACCAAACTTTATCCTGCTAGCCAAAGGTCTGGTTTTACAAACTATAGCAGGGTCAAAGAAACCCCTAAAACAATCAACACATCTTCCACTTATAGTAGGTCTCATTTTCTCGGTGAACTCAGCTGGACTGAGAGATGTGAGAAGAGGGGAAATGATTCAGTTGATTGCTACTTCCCAACTTATCAGTCAGTGATAGCACATCATCTTATCACAACAGGCAGTTTTCAATGCTAGCATTCCAAATAAGCAGTGACAGTAATCAGATCAGTCCAAGATGGGCTGCTGGGATTTTTTTTTTGTCATGGCTTTGATCAAAATAATGACATTGTTTCTAATCAGTCCAAAACAGTAAGCCATCCAGTCATTCGCCAAATTCACTCATCTTAGCCTCTTCACCTCTAAGGCTGAGGCTCAATTATATATATATATATATATATATATATATATATATATATATATATATATATATATATTATATATATATATATATATATATATATATATACATATACATGTGGGAGTTTTTTTTTTTTTTTTTTTTTTTTTTTTTTTTTTTTTTTGATTGCTTGCTTGCTTGCTTGCCAATGCCACAATTATGGGGAAGGATTTCCTGTAAAATGCTGTTTACAGGGGTAGAGACTGAGGTGCTGCTAAGGACAGAGGAATTACCAAAATAAATACACTGATAGATAGATAGATAAAGTAAAAGTACCATTACATTAATGAAATTTAACTTAAGTTCAAGTAAAAGTAAAAAGTAGCTCATTTACAAAATGACTTGGTTACATTTTAACAGTGGGAGGGAGGCAAAAATAGGACAGGCCAAGGGTGTCAAACTCAGTTCCTGGAGGGCCACAGTCCTGCACAGTTTAGATATAACCCTAATTAAACATACCTGATCCAGCCAATCTAATCATTTAGGCTTATTTGAAAACTACATGATATGTGTGCTGGAGCAGGGTTAGAACTAAACTCTGCAGGGCTACGGCCCTCCAGTAACTGAGTTTGACACCCCTGGGATAGACCTATTAATCTCAAACTAGTTGTTTTTAATTAAAGGAATCAGTTATTTAGAATAATAAGACATTTGGGCTGTTACCAGGCAAATCCATATCAACAAACTCATCCTTTCAATGCAGAGGAAATGCAGAAGCTTCATCGGAAGTGGCATTCAGATGTATTTACACACTGTTTAGTGCAGGACAAGAATGCATTTAACCTGCAGTTACAAATGCATGAATAATGTTTTGATATACAAGACATAAAATGTTGAATACTCATTTGAAATTATGAGAAATTAATTATTTAAAAAAAATCAAAAGATACTTTAAATGTGAAATTAAAATGGCCAGTATGTGTCAGCAAGTTACTGTTAATAAGTGATTAATTGCGATTGAAACGAATCATTTAAATGGTTGATTCATTCAGGAACGAAACACTGTCATGTTGCTCAGAGACGCAAAACTGTGCTTTGGTGGCTGTGTTTGGAATTATTTTTTGTTGTAGAAATAGAGCAAAAACAGGCAATATGGTGTCTAAAATGCAAGTCTCTTAATTAACTTGTTTACTGACCTGTTGTAAAAAAAAAAAAAAAAAAAAAAAAAAAAAAAAATATATATATATATATATATATATATGTGTGTGTGTGTAATCATGATGATTTTTGGAGGAAAAGGCGGCATTCTTTGTGTGATTTTGATTTACTATATGAAACTATATAAATATGTAAATTTTCTGCCCCTATATCTTCAATTTTGTGATCATTCTAAATGCATTTTACAAGACTGAATCACACAGTGAAAGAACGCACTATAAATCCGCGCGCACATGATTAAAACAACAATTATGATATTATCGCAGACGATACATATCACACACTGTCTTTTTGGCTAATTTGTGCAAAACCTCTTGCTAAAATGTCAAAGCCTTATTTTAACCACCAATGCTACGATGCAATTATTTAGCTTACCTCTACATGCTTGCGAAGGGTTGATGTCTTGTCGTGATTTTTATAAGCTGCTAGTTTGGTCTCCCTAGGTAAGCACATCTTACACTGCATAATAAAACATAAATATGGCCAGGGGTTCACTTCATTTTCTTCGAGTTCAACTACAGAATATGACGGGGTTTCGTTTTCAGCGGTGTCTGCACCAATAACACCTGTTTTGTCCATCTGCATCTTTCTTGTGATTTTTAGCGCCAGTTTGCCCTCCTGCCCATTATTTACTGAAGTAGTTTCCAGGGAGCGATATTTTTTTTTTTTTACTCAGTAATTAATGTGTTTTAAAATGTAGCGAAGTACAATACTTCAAACAAAATATACTGAAGTAAAAGTAAAATTACACATTTTAAAAATTACTTTAAAAACTAGAAGTACACAAAAAAGCTACTCAATTACAGTAACGCGAGTAAATGCAATTAGTTACTTTCCACCTCTGATAGATAGATAGATAGATAGATAGATAGATAGATAGATAGATAGATAGATAGATAGATAGATAGATAGATAGATAGATAGATAGATAGATAGATAGAGCATTATT